>NC_088330.1:16705000-17005000 GCF_036884655.1 Musa acuminata AAA Group
GGGATGTTTACTGCCACATGTCTACACCAATCTCAATCAACAGAAAAAAGAGATCCTGGAATCTGCATTTCAATTTATGGAGTGTACATGTCAAAATTGTTCATTATGTGTGACCTATATATTCTAACATCTCTTTGCTATTTTGTCAGTGACTCAGGTGATCCCACAAAGTTTAGATTGGTTTTGTCCGCTGACGCCTGAGCATTCCAAGGAGAATTTCATACATTGCTTCAACAAGGAAAACAAGAAGTAAATTTCAGACATGATAAAAATAAACTCTTTTTTTTTTTTTTAACGTGAAAATGTGAAATTATTGAAGCTTTTGAATAAAGCAAAATAAATACTATGATGGTTCATATTATTTTTTTATAGATCTCACGTTTGATTTTGTATGGATCCTCAAATAACACTGACACAAGCTTATCGTTAAGTTCAAAGATTTACTTTACTCGATAGCTTTTTCTATGTTGATAATCCTGATCAAGTAGTGACGAATGGCAGACATGTTGTGGAGATTCGTTCCTGATGATCCTCTTAACATGTAAATGTTGGACAGGTGAATAAGGGGAGGCATAATATAATATTTGAAGATGGGGATGGGTATTTGAAGATGGGGATGTGTACGCCACTCGCGTTGTGAAATGACGAATGTACCCTCTCCCTTCGACCCGGCCTCGGCACCGATGATGGCATTCCTGTTATTTTCTGTCTCTCTCAGGGACAGTTGCTCATGCCGGCATGGAGTCTAACAGGATGCGCGAGAGGCCGTGTCGTCCTCAAAAGGCTACCACCGCCGCGTTCGATCGCTCCCCCCGCCCCCCCCTTCGGCTGCTTCGTTGCCAAGACAGAGTGCATTAGGAGCGCAAAAAGGAGGACGAGAGAGAGAGATTGGAATCATTGCTCAGTCTGGTTCTTGTAGATCGGTACACGATGTCTCGCGATCCCAATCCATTCGACGAAATGGACGTGAACCCGTTCGCGGTAATCCAATCACGTCCCCCCCCCCCCCCCCCTCTCTCTTAACTACGTTGTTGCTTTTTCTCCGGATTTTTTCTCGTTTTCTAGGGTTTTCCGAGTCTTTTTTTTTTTTTGGTCAGATTCGACAACTTTTGTGTCACCCAAAGATCTGTACCTCAAAAGGGCAGTATCATACTTTGGTCTCGATTTGCTCTGGAGATTGTGTGGGGGAAACTCTCAAGAAAAACTTTAGTTGATAATTTAGATCTTCGTGGGTTCGCTCTCGTTTTTGAAGATGAATTGGTTTTCTTACTTAGCTTGCTTGTTGCTAGCTGATTTATGGTGGAATGTGAGAAATCATTTTGTATAATCCTCCTATTTGGTAGATGCGCTGTGTGAATCTTTTATTTGGAGGCTAATGACATGCTTTCTTTTCCAGACTTCAGCTGCTTCTGGATCTAATTCTCGCCTTCCTACACTGGCATCAAAAGCCTTTGGATTTGGTAACAAGAATGACGCGACAGTGGACATACCATTGGACACAGTAAATGTGAATTAACACGTCATATGGTACCATTAACTCTTAGGTTACTGATGTTGTGCCAAGATAACATGTTTGTGTGGGTCGGTGTAGGATGCAAAGAAAAGGGAGAAGGAACTCGCCACATGGGAAGAGAACCTGAAAAGGAGGGAAATGGTTGTGATAACTCAATAGAATCAACCTTTTAACCTTGTTGTTATCGTTTTTTATTTCTATTTTTTCCATGATCATTACACGTCTGAAGTATTTCACTAATATTTATTGTCACATATGTGTTCACGCTTCCAAGCTTCTTTGTCTATTGGATCTACCTCACATCTTAGGTATATTTGAATTGCTATTACAGGACATTAAACGAAGGGAGGATGCATTGACAAGAGGTACGTGGATAACCACCATAAATGATTGGTAGGTCTGTTGTACATCAATAAGAATTCTTTGATGGCAATTTTTGGCTATAATTTCCCTTATTTCAGCTGGTGTCACTATTGAGGAAAAGAACTGGCCACCATTTTTTCCTATCATTCATCATGATATAGCCAAGGAAATTCCAGTGCATGCTCAGAGGTTGCAATACTTGGCATTTGCTAGTTGGTTAGGTATCTAGCTACTTTGATTACATCCTTATTTGCTAATTGACTTGACTTGGATAATAAGGAACTTAATTTGACTTACGAAGATGTTTTTGCCTTAAACGTGGTATTAGTTGTTTGTAGTGGTATATAAGCTGGATTTACATGATAATTCACTGGAAGCAATGATATCTTCTTTCAGGTGTTTGATTGTGTTTTTTGCTGTATCATATGTGCTATATCTCTCTAGAGCACCCTTCTGATAACGTGTGATCAGTTTGAGTTGGGATAGCCAATTCATGGACTATACTGAGATGAACTTATTATTCATTCCTTAATGTTCTCATCTAGCATTCTATGTCAATACCTGCTTGACTTGACTATTATTTCTATCTGGAAGGTTTTCACACAGTTATTTAAAGTAGTCAACTCTGTCACGATGGCATCTGATCCTTGAGATCATAAAATTTTGAGACTTTATGTTGGCAATTAGAATGTCTGGTATAATAAATATTCAATCATGAGAAGTTTCTGCTGGCATTTTTCATGGCAGGAATTCTCCTCTGTCTATCATGGAATGTTATTGCTGTGATTGTTTGCTGGATTAAAGGGGGAGGTAAAAATTCTTTATACAAGCAATTTGTCTGCAGTTTTCTATCATTTATTTAGTCTTGTTTCTTGCACAGTATTTCTCCTTTGCCCTTTCTGGAATATTGTAATGTAATGGTTTGACTTCTTAATCCACAGGTGTGAAGATCTTTTTCCTTGCAATTATCTATGCTTTGCTTGGATGTCCTCTTTCATATGTGCTTTGGTACAGACCTTTGTATCGTGCAATGAGGTAGGCTGCCAATGATCAGCATAATTTCTATAGCATGCCAATTGTAGATGATTGTATTATTTTAGCATATTGGTTTCTATCTAGTGCTTTTCAAGCTGCTTTTGTTATAGTAGCTGCTGATTACAATATTATTGGGCTGGAGGGACAATTCATTTGGCATCAGGCATAAATAACCTTGTTCAACATATGCTTATTCCAAATATCTGACCATGCAGACTAGAGCCAGTGATTAGGTCCCATGGAACATTTTAATTAGAAAGTTTCAGTTCACAAGAGAACATTAACCTTACTAAGTTTCCAATAACATGCTTTTAACCAAGTTTTCAATATTTAATTTCTTATTCTATGACTCTTGCGTAGCACTGCTGGGAGTTGTGCTTATGTAGCTGCATAATTTGTCAGTGCTTCTTCCCTGTTTCTCAGTTATTTCTTTTGTCAAGCAGGACTGATAGTGCACTTAAGTTTGGGTGGTTTTTCCTATTCTACCTGGTAATTCTGATGACCAGTCTCCTTATGTATGTTTTCCTCTTTTAGCCTTTGTTGGCTTCTTATCTATGTTATTGATATTATCATGCGCAGATCCATGTTGGTTTTTGTATCCTTGCTGCCATTGCTCCTCCGATTGTGTTCCATGGGAAGTCACTAACGTAAGTCAAATTTCCTTGTTCTTATTTGTGCTAAAGGATAATGGTATTGATATCAAACTAACCCTATTGTGTTGCAACTCATGCATCAATTTTCAAATTTTGTTAAATTGAAATTCCAGTACCAATTTTGATGTTCTGGCCTATGAAAAAATGAAAAACAATACTCTGTATATTGATGTGGGAAAATATTTGATGCTGAATGATATACTGGTGTATCGTTTGCTTGATTTCAAAGAGGTTAAAAGATAGACTGCTTGTGCTCTATTATAGATGTGATACTTATCCACCACATGATTTATTACTGTTTCTGCAATGATCCATTGGAACTTTCTCCGAGTCATGGAACTCAGGTTCAATTAAGCCATAGATTGGGTTTAACGTTTGGTCATTACGCACTGCGAATACAGGTTTACTCTAATGAAATACGTCAGGTTTTAAGTCTGTCATTGTTTTTGTTTCTACTTTTTAAAGAATGATATAGGGTGTTTCTTAGTAGAGCTGATGATTAATAATGACTTTATTAAGTGGTTCACTTGGGAGAGTCACAACCTTTGAATTGAGGTTTTGGAAACTGTAGATATCCCTTTAAACTTTGAATGAACTGAAGGTTGGAATGTGAATTTTGAACAACTGATCTTTTTGTCAATAAAGTTCCTATTTATAGTATAATTTTATTAAATTGGTTTATAAACTATGTACTAGAGTGTTGGTACTTGGTAGTCCTTGAAAAATTGGTTATGTATGATGGATTATTAATGGAAGATTGACTTCTGTCTTGGCCATGTCCAGTAATGTCTTTGTTAATTTTATGATTCATGATTTTCTATACTGCATCCCAAAATTGTTACTGTACATATCTGTTAATTTCTTTTATTTGCATCAAATTGCTGCCTTGCATGAATGAAGCCTAAAATGTAGATTACAGTAGTGTTTTCAGCTTCAACAGTCATGTATTACATAAAATTGACATTTTCTTGGTTGAATAACTTGTGGTACTTGGAATTTCTCTTTTCTGTAGCTACTATGATAATGAGAAAACTGTCCTATGGCCTGAAGTTTTTAGAGTACAAACTCTCCCTTACATTAACAAGCAGCAGCAATTTCATCACAACATGAAATTTTCTTTTTTTACTTGAAGTTCTGCATACTTTTTTCCTTATCTTTTTTTCTCTGTTTTTACTATTTCTGTTGTTTCATTGTGTTATTAAATATTGTGTATCCATGTGCATATGGCACATTAGTTGGCCTGCTTAACTAGAGAGTTAAAAGGGATGGACTAGTGTCGCTTTACATCTTCACTTCTGTTCATGTTGTATGTCTTTAGCAACCATCATTTTGTGTAATATTGAGTTTAAGCTCATTTTATCTGGTGACAACTGGTTTTTCCTCCCTTAACATCCATGTTAGTGGTTGCTATGCCAATGATGCTAAGATTAATCTGGACTTTCTTCCTTTCTGAAGTCACAGCATCACATCACAGAGGATCTTAGTAGTGATGTTGATCTTTTGTGGTGCCTATATTAGAAGGGGAAATATTGGAGAAGAACTTAGTATCCAAATAGTTGCAAAATGCCTGGGATTTTATTCTTTATTGTGACAAGATATATTCTTTAAATGATAGTATATGGTGTTCTTGTTTCAGACAGTTTATGCTGTCATCTTATGAACCATGCAATTGTCTTGATGTCTTTTTTTTCAATGTTTAATCAGGGGAATCCTTGCAGCAATTGATACCTTTTCAGATCATGCATTGGTTGGGGTGAGTTGATGCATTTGCATTTCCAATTCCAATTGATACTGCTATCTTTCACTAATATTACCTATTAGAAAAAACTAATATTACTTATTATGGATTGCTCTCAATTTCTTTGAAAATTTCGGCGACAAGTTTGTAAAGGCAAAGGTCCTTTATTCTATTTTCTCTTTTCAGGCTCGCATATGCTAGCTATATTTTTAAGACTTTCCCAGTTTACATATAATAAAATTTAACATGTCTTGTATTTATCACAGATCTTCTACCTGGTTGGCTTTGGTTTGTTTTGCTTAGAGACACTAATAAGCTTGTGGGTACTTCAGGTTTGTGCTATGCATTCTCATATAAGCTTGTGGGTACTTAGAGACTTGTAACCTTCTTTGCTATAGAAGATTAGTTTAGGCACATAAGACACAGCCTGCTGATGCATTCTCATATATGTTTGTTTTTCTCCTTGAAGTCCGTCACTATGACTAGTTGATTTCACTTTCCAGACTATAATTACCATGCGATATTGTGTTATGCAAAAAGATGTCATATGGTACAAAGTTGGTCCATATCCTTTTCTTTAATGAAGCATGGGTACATATTGTTGTACATAATTTGTCCATACATGAGACATGATGGAACTGTGATTATGATGGTTAGATATGTACTAGGCTTTTCTAGCTGTATGTGGTAGAATTCATTTTAATCTAGTGCTATATTAATGTTTTTCAATGATTTTCCAGCATTTTCTACTGTAATCATCAAATGTTTCTTCATATTTAAAATGGAATTAGTATCTCAAGTTAATTAGTAACATCCAAACTGATTAGTAGGTCTTATAGATACTCCCAAGGTGCTTTATTAGGTCCATCTTTCATAATTAAGCATGGAACATGGTCACAGCTTGGTTCAACAAAAGCCACTCTCGATTGCATTAGCTTCACAGCATTAGATGCTTATATATCGTGTCTCTATGTGGTGACTTATCAAGAGTGCAACTTGTTGCAGAGAGTTTATATGTACTTCAGAGGGCACGAGTGACGATGCAAGGTTAGCCACTTTCCAGTGCGAAAGTTCCAGACAACGAATATGATACATGGACAGAGAAATCTCTTCGACTCTTTTCCATTACGGCGTATTATTAGGTGGTGTATAATAATATATATTGTGGAATTTATTGTTCTAGTTTTCACAGTTTCTTTCCTCTTGGGAGCCCATCTTTCATCGTACTTGATATTTTTCAGTATTTTGTATTATTCATGATGTTAGTCTGTTAAATATGTTACATCATGTTATTTCTGGGTCACCAACATTTCGTAGTGCGTTTTTGTTGAAGTGAGAAACAGGTATTGCCTTATTGTTCCTATATTTGGGTAACTAATCGAGGAGAGTTTTTCTGCACTGCTCCTGATTCTTCGTCGCCTTTTCATCATATTTTTTTGAAATTTAATCTTGATTCTAAAAGTCGGTAATAAACGGAAGAATATTTTATGGCGTATTTTCCGTCCGTGTATGGATTTTTTTTAATTTCATAATGAAATTATAAATTGAAGGGTTGGATTTTGCTTTTATATACATATGTATATATATGTATACATGTATACATATATATGTATAGATGTATACATATGTATGTATGCATATGTATATATATATATATATGTATATATATATATATGTATATATATATATATGTATATATATATATATATATGTATATATATATATGTATATATATATATATGTATATATATATATATATGTATATATATATATATAACTGATTCCAGTAAACAATATGTATTTATTTTAATATTAGACTCAAATTTGATTTAGGGTTACTACACCCGTCCCCACGCACCAATCACGCCTTGTCCCACCAGCTTTTCTGTGTAGGCAAGTCTCTCACAGACAATGGATGACGACCCACATGGACGGTCAAGTGTGGTAATTAATACGTAGAAGACGGCGGGGAGAACGGGATGGCAAAGTTTAATGTGATCCAGAAGCAGCGGAGAGCGAAGGTCCAGGAACGGAAGCGGGCGGTGCACGGGGAGCCGAACACCGGCAAGCTGAGGGTGCAAACTCCACCTGTCTCCATCTCTGGCAAGCGCAAGCGGAAGCTCTTCAAGAAATGGCGGAGGGTAATCGTTTCGCCTACTTAAACCATCTATTTTCATCAAAATTTTCGGTTTTTGTCTTGGTTTACAGCGCAACTAGTCGTCAAAGGTTTGATGTTGTGAACGCCTAGGAGCAAAAAGAAGCACTGGAGAAGGGGTTGGTCACGATGGAGGACGTCGAGATGGCGGTGGCTGAGGGTGAGCAATTCGCTTGTCGCACGTACTTTTGCATCTACGGTTTGGTTTGTTTATTTTTTGTCGTGAAACGAAAGGAACCAATTACTAACGTGACTCCAAACTTGCGTTGTTTTAAACTATCTTACTCTGTCAGTAAATAGATTTCTGGTGGAAAACCTTTGGATATGCACATGTGCTACTTTCTGTTGTTATGTTGATCTTGTGATAGAAACTTGAGTTTCTAGGAGAAGTATTGGATTTTTTTATTTGATAGCACCATCAGCACACACACGTTTCCGATGTATCACAAACTGGATAGAGGGTATGATGGTCTCATGATATTTTTAGTCATAGGATCAACTGCATTTAAAGGAGTTAAGTTTCTTACTGTATCTATTAATTGGAGAGAGCTGAACTTGAATCTTGCAAGTGAGCAATGTATTATGCTTCTGCCGAACCATAAGATGATGATCTATCTGTTTTATGACACTAATCGTTTTTTGCCTTCCCCAATCACGAACAAGTGATGATTGTGCATATCAATGCCATCATGATTGCTTGCATGTATATGTTTATCTTTTTAAGGATTATGGTAATCTTATGATTAGAAGTACTCGATAGTTTATATTGGGTGCCTCTTTCTTTTCTTCCCTTTTTACACTTTCTTTGTACTTCTTGGGCTAGCATCACCTAAAGAAAAAGAAGGGCAATAACGAGATGCATAATATGAATTACATGATTTTTTTTTTCTTCTAAAATCTAATAACATATTAGATAAAGCTTCAAATATTCAATTTCGCATGACAGTTAAGTGGCTGATTACTGTTCACAGCCTTCTAGAAAGGGCCACCACCTACTTTGTGCACGCGATGCTATTTCAGACTAGTACCTTGCATTGTTTTATTGGTGTTGGGCATATCTTTTCTCTTGATATGTTTATTTTATTTTATTTTTTACCACACATGCCCTTGAATTTGTATCTTTTCTGGCATATCTTTCTTGTGGATGATTTTCTTGAACACTTTATTTTACGTGATGTTGGTCTATTGTAATGTAAATGTTAGGATCAAGTCGGCACTAAGAGGGGGAGGGGGGGAGGGAGGGGTTGAATTAGTGCTTACGATAAAAATTTCGTCGATTCAGAAAACTTCAATGATTTTGAAAAGCTTGATTCGATGAAACCTGTATCAGAAATGATATCGAAAGTGTGTTTCACTTGAAGCAAATGTAATAAGTAATTAAAACAGAGAACAACAGTAATGAAGAGCAAAAGGAGAGTCCACACCAAATTTATAGTGGTTCGGTCGTCGCGACTTACATCCACTCCCGATTCCTCTTCCGTTTAGGCCACCAGCGTCCACTAATGATCTTCCTTCAATGGGCGAAGACCAATCACCCTCTTACAATACTTTTTTTTTTTTACAAGTTTGAGAGACAACCTTTTACAAGCCTCACACCTCTCTTAGATTGATCACAAAGCTAAAGGAGGACACTTAGCACTTTTTCAACACTTTCACACCCTAAAATCTCAAGACTTTTGTTCACACTTTCGTGCTCTTTCATGCTGGAAAGAGTGGGGTATTTATAGGCTCCAATGACTTTAAAAATGGAGCCAAAAAGTGTCTTATCTCAGGTTTTCGGGGTACTGGGTGGTACCACCGCCCAGTCTGGGCGGTACGACCTCCTGACAAAGCCTCGGAGATCGGGCTCTAGCGATACCATCGCTTGACAGGGCGATACCATCGCCTGACAGCATTAACTATCGGTGGTACCAACGCCCAGTCTGAGCGGTACCATCTTCCAGACCACCTTGGAGGTCGAGCCTTGAACGGTACCACCGCCTAGTCTGGGCGGTACCATCGCCCAGACCACCTGGGAGGTCGAGCCTTAGGTGGTACCATCGCCCAGTCTAGGCGGTGCCACCGCCTGACATGGCTCCAAGTGGCTGAATGGGTCATCCAACCGGCCCAATTCAGCCCTGTTAAGGGCCTAGTTGGCCCCTAGTTGAGTTAGTAGGATTTCTCCCATAACTAACTCAAATTAAAGTTCTAACTACGATAGTTAAGGCTAAAACAATTATGTTACAAGTAATCTAAGTTGTTCGGCACGTCAATTGTTCAATCGAATTCTCGGTGAACTTCCGGCGAGCTTTTGACGAACTCCAGGCGAACTTCCGACGAGCTTTCACTGCATCGTCCGATCTTTTGGTGTATCCCTCGATTCATTCGGCCCGATGCCCGATCATTGACTTTGGCCCAACTTCGATTCTTCTTTAATCGTTTTTCTTTTCTCACGATCGTAGTTAGTCCTGTATCACTTATCTCAACACATGGATTAGATCTTTAATTCACCAATTGATTGCCTCATCAAAATCTGAGATTCAACGGTAAATTCTTTGAACATTATGTGTGTAACTTGACAATATTTGAGATTGCATAATTCCATTCTTCATCACATCCAGCTCTGGTTTTATCCTATGAGGTCATCTATCCTTACACAATGTAAGCAGGTGTGCATGATTGTCAAGAAAATATTGTGTGTTTTGAGTGAATAATTTGCTCTGTTCCCCCTTTTTGTTATATTTTGTTTCTTTGCAAGCCTATTTTGGCATTTTCTTTGAGATATTTGTTGTGCCATTTGAATCTCTTGCTTCCCAATCAACCAACAAAGTTTATCTTGATTACTGGCAATGAGTATATTTCATGTGCAAATCTGACTTGGTTTGTCCATTTTATGGTGCATTTTCATCTTGGGTTTGTTTCCTGCCTATTCAGGACAAGAACAACCTAAGGAAAATAAAAGGCCCTTTTTGGAGTTCTTAGGGATGTACATCTCATGCATCTATAACAAACATGAAGCTACTTTGTGCAAGAGTAAAATCAACCAATTTGGCTTTGCAATGAGGAGCTGCATAATGTGTAAAATTCAGTTTGTTGACATCTTACCTTGCATAAATAATCAGAGTTGGTTAGAGTTAATTGAAAGTTTATGCTGCTATGCCATTTATACCTATTTATTTGTGAAACTCTGCCTCTGCTTGTAATTTTTCTTAGGATCTCAAGGAACCAGCAAGAAGCCTCAGGTGTAATTACATTTGAAGAATCGTTCGAAGCTAAAAAGGCAAGTTTTTTAACCGAACCTAACAGTGCAAACAGGCCTCAGATGTCAGTCCTTATATTGACTTTTTTTTTTTTCTTCTAGATCTAGTATTGTAATGTTATAGGTCAATGTGCTAAATCTGACTGCATTTTATTTGGCTTCCTCTTTTCAAGTGTGAATTTTTTTTTTAATCTTGTTTTTGCATTATGCTTTAAAAACATTTTCCAAGTTCCAAGTTTTTAATGAAAATATTTGTGAAAAAAATAACTGCTCACAAATTTACAAAGTGTTCTTTTAAAACAAAAAATTAAAATTTGTGGTGTCTGTTGTGTAGGTTTGGTTTTAAAAGCAAAAGAAAATCTTCCAAACTATCAACTTCTGCACCGGTGGATGCTATGCTATGGTGGAATGATTGCCAAGGAAAATTGCTTCTAAATCTCTGATTGTCTCGTGCTTAGGTATCAGTACAGGTAAAGCTGTTCGTCTTTGATTTCTAACTTTCACGGCTGTAAGCCCTGCCAGGAAGAACTCTTTGTTTTGATGCCCAAAGTATTCTCACAAACCCCACTTTGTCTCCTCTTTGGCATATCCCCATTGTTTATCATTCATTACATGCGGTAGCTATATACGTACGTATGTATGGTCCTCACATCCTTTTACATAGCAGCATAATACATGACTCTGGATCCTATTTAACATGCTTGACGGGGTTGCAGCTACATCGTGTCATTATCCACTATAAATTCTGTGTTTGCAGGCATTCATCGTTTATGCAGTGTCATCTGCAGGACAGATTTGGGGTTTGATTAATGTTGTTGACCTATAGATAATAGGTATTGCAAAGGTATTGGAAAAAAGAAAGAGATTAAATATTAAGGTTAATTAAATTATAGTAAGCCAACACTAAATTAAGGTTAATTAAATTGTAATCTCTTACTTAAGCATGGGGCCAGGGCCACTAAAATTTAATTAACCTTAATTTAGTGTTGGCGTACTAAGCAAGAGATTACAATTTACAGACTAAACAATCTGACATATTGGAAGAGATTAAATTGTAATCTCTTTACTTAAGGATGGGGCCACTAATTTTTAATTAACCTAATTCTGACAATTTAATTAAATTTTAAATTGTAATCTCTTTACTTAAGGATGGGGCCACTAATTTTTAATTAACCTAATTCTGACAATTTAATTAAATTTAGTAAGAGATTATTTGGTCTCTTTCTATAATTTAATTAACCTTAGTAAGCCAAGACTTTGACGGTTATCTTTAATATCAACTAACCTAGCTAGTAAAATCTTTGATGATTCGAATCTTACCTTTATTATTTATTTTTTTCTAAATAATAATAATAATTATATTATTATTATTATACTACTACTACTACTACTACTACTACTACTACTACTAGCTAAAGCTCGGCTCGATATGGAGTCATCGAGTTATTGGAAACAATAATACAAGGTCCTATCACATCTCGAATACCATCAAAAAGGCTCTCATGGTTGTGCCACGAGGTCTTCGGATCTCGTGCCTACTCTTGCCTGGAAGAAGGAACCCTACCCTGTCTTCGTCTTTCACCACGATTGCTATCTGCCAATAAAAAGAATAATGTTCTGCTGCCCTCATGCGAATCCTGCGAGGGGTTCGGTTGACTGGAAAACCAATCCTTCAATCTTTTATCTTATATAATCAGGCTAATTATGTATTATTCATATAATTAATTACTCTTAGCATATTAGTCTTTATATTTTAAAAAATCATATTGATATTTTTATAATCATAAAAACAAAATAGCTAAGCCCATTTACCATAATGTTATTGATTTTACCAACAAGGAATATAAAAATAAAAAAATTTTCTTTAATGTTCCGGTGATGACAAACAACATTGATGGTGGCGAACGACGATGTTGCTGGAGGTTGTAGATAACTGTTTTCGATGATAAAAGTAACAACAAGAGATGAGGGTTGTTGATGCAGATGTCGAGCGATGCTACTCTACATCTACGTTAGCGATGTAGTTGCTGAGCGACATTACTCGACAACTCTTTCATCACTCGATAAGTGCATCGAAGTTGATGTAAATACAAAGCGATCCTCATTTTTTATTATCGCTCTCATCATCTACAAATAGCCATCTATGACCTCTAGCGACGTCGTTATCCGTCATTATCGATATCGTCCGTCACCATCAACTGAAATATTAAAATTAATTTTTTATTTTTATATTTTCGTTGGTAAAATTAATGATATCAGGATAAAAAGATTTAAATATTTTATTTTTATAATTATAGGAATATCAATATAATTTTTTAAGATATACGGTTCGAAATCCTAAAGTTAGCTAACTAATTAGCCTTCTCTAATCCTCTTATCCTCTGTTCATCGGACGCATCACAACTTCTTCACGTTAATGTGCTTCCGAATTAAGGGTGAGAATGGATAGCAGCGATTTATCCCCTGGAGACGCACATGCGATTGTGCTCAAAGGTAGTGATTTATCCCCTAGATCCACCGAACCCATCAAATCCTTCGTTGAATCTTAGTCTCGGTTTGGTAGAAAAGATCTCTCCTTTTTTTCCTCACTTTATGGGCATGTAAAGATCTTATCTTGGTGTGAGCTCATAAATTTCGGAGTAGCAGAAGAGATTTGCGCGTCTTGGCTTTCATTCTTTTGTACGCAAGAGAGGTGCGAGCTTGGTGTGAAAGGTTGGATCTTTTGGTGGCTTTCGTTCTCGCAGTGGTACGTACGCCCTCAGGTTAGTGGAAGATATTTTTTGATGGAGGTGGCATGGTTGTTTCTTCTGATGCTGGCTTGTGGATCGAGGGTTGGGGCTGATGGATCGGATCATAGATACAAGGAGGGGGATCATGTTCCTCTTTATGCTAACAAGGTCGGACCTTTCCACAATCCAAGGTGATGCGACCTTTCTTTTCCTCGACTCTGTTGATTTTTGAGTACATGTTCATGTCCAGTAGTTCTTGGTCACTTAGGGTGGTCTCTTTTACCCTTTTTTGTTGCATCACTCATGCCAGTTAGATCTTTGTACCAATCTTGTGCTTTGAATGTATTTAGTGATGTTGGTTGTTTAATGTATTTTGTTTGCTATTAAGATCGGTTTTATGTTCTATAATGCTGGGTTTTCATCAGATTTGCTCCATCATTGTTGTTGTATTGCTGCAGAGGTTGAAGTATATAAAAGCTTGATGAATCCTGCTTTTCTTCTGCTTCATGTTATGTAGGCTCCATCACCATTAAGGTGTTGTTGCATTGCCCTTTGAGCATTGTACATATGGTTTTGGAGCCTATATGATCACCCAAGGGGCATCGATTCTATGACATTTGTACTTCTTTTAAGATTCAGTATCAATATTTTCTTTGAATTGTTTTAATGTCTTCTGAATCTGACAGTTTCTTTTGGGGTTTGCAGTGAGACATATAGGTTCTATGACTTGCCATTCTGTTCACCAGGTTTGCTGGCTGTTAAGCGGAAATTTTGTTTGCAACAGTAGTTCTTGCTTTGTTGATGTGTTAATTCCCCTTTGTCAATTTTAATCACAGGCCATGTGACCGAGAAAAAGGAAGCTCTAGGAGAAGTTCTAAATGGTGATCGTTTGGTTGATGCACCATATGAGTTGAATTTCCACGAGGAGAAACAGGCCAAATCTCTTTGTAAGAGAACTTTGTCAGAAGGAGATGTAGGCAAACTCAGAGATGCTGTATCAAAGGACTACTACTTTCAGATGTACTATGATGATCTGCCTTTATGGGGATTCTTCGGCAGGATCGAGAAAAATAAGCTTGACTCAAGCGAGTCCAAGTACTTGCTCTTTTTACACATTCACTTTGAAATCCTTTACAATGATGACCGTGTGATAGTAATCAATGTGCAAACTGATCCAAATTTGTCTGTCGATATCACGGATGATAAGGAAGTTGACGTGGAGTTCTCGTATTCCGTCTCATGGAAGAAAACTGAGATTCCTTTTGAGAAGAGAATGGAGAAGTACTCAAAGACTTCGTTCATGCCTCATCATTTGGAGATTCACTGGTTCTCTATAATTAACTCATGCGTGGCGGTCCTCCTTTTGACTGGGTTCCTTGCTACAATATTCATGCGCGTGCTCAAAAACGATTTCGTGAAGTGAGAATTAAATATTTAATATTTGTATCTTTTGAGTCATATTACCTAGATATTTTTATTACTGCCTGTGTGATTGATTTTGCACAATTGCCAAAGATATTCCCACGATGAAGAAAACGTTGAGGACCAAGAGGAGACTGGATGGAAGTATATTCATGGCGATGTATTCCGATTTCCAAAGAACAAATCTTTGTTTTCAGCTGTTATTGGATCTGGAACTCAGCTCCTTGCACTGTAAGAATTCATACTGTGTTTTTGAGATTTTGTCTCTGATGTCATCTAACTCTTTGTTGTATATGATAGTACGATATTCATCTTTCTCCTTGCACTTGTTGGTGTCTTTTATCCGTACAATCGGGGAGCTTTATTCACAGCACTTGTTGTAATCTACGCTCTTACTTCTGGCATTGCTGGTTATACAGCAACCTCTTTCTACATACAGCTAGAAGGGACTAACTGGGTATGAGATTAATCACTCAAGGAAAACAATTCTTTACTTTTAAGTACATTTCTGAATGTATGGTTTCATTTTTACCATTTTAAATTGCAGGTGAGGAATTTATTGTTGACCGGTTGCTTATTTTGTGGACCTCTGTTCTTGACCTTCTGCTTCCTAAACACTGTTGCTATAGTGTACAGTGCTACTGCAGCCTTGCCATTTGGCACTATACTTGTGATTCTCCTAATATGGGCACTTGTGACTTCTCCTTTGCTTGTGTTGGGTAGTGTTGCTGGTAAAAACAGTACGACAGAGTTCCAAGCTCCGTGTCGTACCGCAAAGTATCCGAGAGAAATACCTCAATTGCCATGGTACCGGGGCACCATACCTCAGATGGTGATGGCAGGGTTCCTTCCGTTTAGTGCTATTTATATTGAACTTTACTATATATTTGCCAGTGTGTGGGGCCATAAAATCTATACAATATACAGCATCCTTTTCATTGTCTTTATCATCCTCATTATTGTCACAGCATTCATCACTGTGGCTTTGACATACTTTCAACTTGCTGCCGAGGATCATGAGTGGTGGTGGAGGTAAGGCTTGTGTCCTTTTCTGCTCCACTAGATTCTAAATGATAGGGCCCTTTTTGTTTTGAAGTGGGAAATTATTCTGTAGTTGCAATTTGACCATTATTTTCTTGATAGGAACACATATGGCATACATTTTTTTCTGGCAGCCTCCTACAAGTGCATAAATGTGTTCTAGATGCAATTATCCTTTTTTGTCTTATATCCAGTTGGATTTAGATAGGATTTAATCATTGTGTAGGCTAGATGTTGCTGTCAAAGTTCTCAAGAGAGTAGTTTATCTTATTTTCATTCGGTAACATTGAAAGCTTATTATAAGAATTTCCATGACAATTAATAATTTGTCTGTGGTAACAAAACAAACTTTTTCATTCATCCTTAATCTGATTGTTTTCATTCATCCTTTATCTGATTGGTGTATGATCTTGTAGTCATCTTGGTTAAGACTCACTTTGTCATCATAATAAAGATGACATGTCTTGACTTGTGCCTAATGCTTTATAGAAACAAATTACCTATAAGATCCTGTATATCTTTCGACTAGCCATGTGCTTCAAAAGCCGTAGTTCCTTTCATATACTATCTATTTTTCAGACTCATTCAGTTTAGTTGATTATATTGGAATTGTATGATGTTTCTGCTAGTCTCGGGGTAGAATAAAATAGGTCACTACTGATCGAAAATGGATCTCCTCAAGTTTATTTAGTTTTTATATGAAATGTTTCATTCTATAAAACATTTTGACCAATCTTCACAGGCTGCTCAGTGCTAATAAAGCATCGTTTTGTGTTTCATCTGGACAAGTATAAGCGGAAGTGTGATCCCAAAATCAAGAAATAGCTCATATATTTTGTGTTTCGTGCAGATCTGTTCTTTGTGGAGGCTCCACTGGCATATTCATCTTGTTCTACTGCATATATTACTATCGCGCAAGATCGGATATGTCGGGTTTCATGCAAACATCGTTTTTCTTCGGCTACATGTCTTGTATCTGCTATGGATTCTTCCTTATGTTGGGGACCATCGGCTTCTGTGCGTCTTTACTGTTTGTGCGGCACATATATCAGTCGATCAAGTGTGAGTAGATCATGTTTTGCCCCAACACAGGTCATGAGAATCTAGATGTTAGTGACATCAGTCTTATGTAGTGCGTTTCTGTATCTTCTATTTATGTTTCAAGAGCTCAATGCCTTGTCAAAGTCTGAGAGGTGAAAGCATATCATTATGGCTGGCTTATGTACTATAGAAATTTGATTGTTAGTGCTTGTTCAATTTCACCTCTGGCTATCAACCTATTTGGAATGCTAAAATAGACTGCAACATAACGGTGAACATATTGCTCCAGCATCATTTTGGTACATCCTATGTTAATGGCTCATAAATTGTATATGGTAAATATTATGAGAATAGTTGATTATAATCAATTCACAATCAGTAATACCAGTCAATAAACCGTAAACAATAATGCTAAAAAAATAATATGTTTCCTTTTATAGGTTTGTTCTCATTTGACATATGGTTTGAATTCCAAGCTCTACCAAGAACATGGAGAGGTAAATCCACCACTGCAGGTTGGCCGAAAATGGCAACTGCATAGACCATGGACACAGAATCTGTTTATCTTTAACTCACAAAACCCTAACTCATGTAGACTGAAAGAACAGACACCCTCTAACTGACGTTTGCAATGTTGAGATATAACAGTGAAATGCTGCTAATCCATCAATGATGAACTGCTAGGATAGTGAGTTTTACAAAATACAAAACCTAGTTTTGAAGCAAACAATGCTGATCCAACCAAGCAGACAAACCTCAACAATGTCCAACATGCAACAGAGGCATCTTTTTCTTCAATTTGTACAAAAATATCGAATGTTACAAACTAACATCCAACATACATGAATCCTAGCCTAGCGAGAAGAGCAGATTCGATGAAGGTGCTGAGGAGTTTCGAGATCAGGGATTCATATGCAATCCACTCGCCACCAGAAACAACACCAGACCAAGTTTCCAACACTAGCCAGTATCGTCGTCAGGGGAATTGCTGACGGTTGTATGTATCCTCATGCACAAAAACAGGAGTTGCTTGAGCTGGGACCCGAGGATGCCGCATTGCAATGCCTTCATTTTGCTGTGGATCCCAAGCTTGTGCAGTCTTTGATAACAAGGCAACATAGTAAATTATGCCAAGAGCAACACTTGCAAGGGACAGCACTGCCCCTCCCGAGAACACTCCGGGCTTAACAACATAGCAGTCGTTGCCGCCAAAGTACTTCCTTTCTTTACCCCGTTGGTCGTTTAAGGCAGCACCCGTTAATAACAAAAGGAAGGCTATTATGAAAGACACCCTGCATCATCACATAGTCCTTGCGATAAAAAAAACTCTCGAAATTGAACTCAAAATTAGACAACCATTAAGAGGCAAATCAAGCATATAACATTAGGCAGTGTTTAAATGGTTCTTTTAGGTTCGGATTCAATCACCAAACAATAGTGATCAAGATGAACAAGCATTAAGAAAAAGAGCTAGGAAAACATATGCTTTGTCATTCACAGACCACTTTGCCAAATTTATCAAGTGAACAACAACCTCAAGTGATCAAGAACAATGAATCATGATGGAGGAACAAAGTAGATTAATGTTAGTGTTTGCTGATGCTCTTATTTGAGAAGATTAATATAGATGTGAAAGATTTCTCCAAGGAACAGAAAGATCAATTTTGATTTCTCTCTCTCGGACACAATAGAAAAGTAATTTAACAAGTGAACTTTTGTCACGAACCATATTTCCAAAAGTAATATTACCTCATGATACTAAATTTTGATATAAACACAATTTTGTGATGTACTGTCAAGATGTTGAATCCTCCCATGGTTTATGTTCAAAATGTCTAATGTTGATACCGTGTAAATATGATACAGCAAGTAAACTACACATCTACCATAGGAGACACATGGAGTTGGTAACTTAGGGAGTATTTTTTGGTAGATGAGAAAGTGTCAATATCCATAATATAATAAGTGATAATAGAGGTAGAGGCAAGACAACTACACCCCCCTCAACCCCCACCCTTCCCCCAGTAAAATGTAATCACACTAACAAAAATTAATATGTAACTATATGTGACATATCAGAAAGCATTTCCAAGATTTCAGCACAAAAATGCAACGAACATGGTCGTTTACATTTCTACTACTCCAGAATGAATAATCTCTGCTATACACGATAGACAGCAAATTATACTGTATTTAACAATGAAAAGATAGTTCAAATCAACTTTAGTGCAGAAACTTACCAGGAAGCAATAAAAGAGATCAACCCTACTGTCCAGTTGGAGCTGGATGGCTGAGAATGCTTCTTGCAACATATGCACCCAGCAACGGTGTTTATTATTGCCTGGGCAATCATAAGAGCCAATGCCGATATTAGACCTAGAGCTAATGCTGGGCTGTTAGGATATACACATTCACCTCCTGCTGTTGCTTTGACATCAGAAGCCTGCACAGTTGAGAATCAACTGAATCAACATATGTGCATTTGACCAAGTAGTACTATTTCTATTGGCATCGCTAAGGTTTCCTCGATGAATTTGCTGCAGCCATCTATAACAAGTTATATGAGAGTGGATTCAAGCAATTCATATAAGAAAATACTGATAACACAGCTGTTCATCTAATGGTTCGAGGAAAGTTTAATATATAAAATAGGAAAATGATACGAGATCCATCTACTTCGCTGCATCATGAGATATCTAAAATTTAATTGGTGTTAGATTACACTGTTCCTCCTTCCTTTAACCTTAATCAGCAAATCCTCCCAAGATTACTTAAGGTAGCCTTTTCGATCATGATAAGACTTATCAAACCGTAGTAGGTTCCATAGTCTCTCAAGTTGAAATATTAAGCAACATAATGACATAACATCATAATTAAAAGGACAATTGGTACATGAAAAAATCATTATTACCGATGCCACTATCGATATATGCAACCAGAAAGTGACCAACCAACAGAAACAGCTTAAAAAGTAAGATGAGGGCAGAGTTCAAGAATGAAACTATATGCATCTCTAAAGAATTTAAGCAAGATCCAAAGTCCAAATAGAACCATGTGTAAAGGAAATGCTTATGTGTCATTCGATTTTTAACAGGCCGTCCAATTTTTTTGAACAGTCAAATACTTATGTGTTGTTCGTAGTGATTATTTTTCCACTAGCTAAGACAGTGACATATGGTTTCCCTAACTTTGATGCTCCAAATCATTCATCAGCTCTTACAAAAGACAGCATCCATGGCTGTTAATCCAAATGGTCAAAGGTAAAATAAGAAAGCCCTTTATGGATTTCAAGCTATGATATCATCAAAGTAGCTTGCATGTGGTTAAATCAAAGTTCAGGGAATACTTATACAACATATTCATGATCCTAATGAAATCAAGCAATCCTTACAATATTAACTCCCTCTCTTCTGATTCAAAGATTATTCAACATAAAACTAAAATAAAAACAAGGAACAAAATTTTGTAACACTGGGTAAACAGCTGAGGAAAACATAATCGAAGTATATATAAAAGTAAGTCATGTATCCCCGACAATGCAGTATAAAAAGAAAAAAAGATTTGCCTAATCTCGATCCCGATAAATCAACTTCATCAACATGCTGCTTCATCAGTGAGCTTATCAATTAATCAGTAATACTCCCTTTCCCCCTTTCTCTTTCAAAAGCTTCAAAGCACTTCTTAATCATTCCCTATCTACAGATCCCATCCAACTTCCTTATCTACAAGCTTTAAGGTGCTCTAAATGATTCCTTGTTCAAGAAACCTAGTTTATTCATGTACCACAATAGAAATGTTTGGTCCAATTGCAATCATAAAATGGAGATTTCACAACCAGGAATGTTTAACAGTCCTTGAGACCTTTGAACTGTAATACAATTAGGCCGAAGCATAAGTTGGCCTTCAGGAATAGGACTCGGGAAGCTTCCAAACTCCGGCAGAATCATCAAACCACCAAACTACATCACTGACGGACAAATTAAGTTTAGAAGAAAGGGGAAAACATCAGGAGAAGGTGAGGAAGAAGACGCCATCAAGCATCAAAGAACCCTCTTCTTGAACACAAAACCCCTCCAATACAACAAGAACAAGCCGATAGCCCTCATCGATCGGGTCATTCTTGGCAAGATCCAACTTTGCACACGACAAGGAAACAAAAAATAGAATCTTGCGAGAAGATTTTGAGGAGAGGGAAGCTGGAGACCTTGATCCTGGTGGCCTCGGCGGCGAAGCCGAGCGCGGCGGAGAGGAGCCCCAAAAATCCCACGGCCACGGACACTGCCATCGCTTTCCTCTCCATCGCCCTCGCCCGCCAATCACACTCTTCTCTGTACTACGATCGTCGAGAGAGAGAGAGAGAGAGAGAGAGATAAGGAAATAGAACGAGGAAACGAGTAGCTGCTCCTTTTTCTCAGGAACGCTGCGTCTCTGTCTCCTCCACACACGCAGCGGTGAAAAGAGGAAAAAGACATGGAAATCAAGACCGCCTTATACTGTAGACTGACGACCCACTTCAGTTGGAATGCGTCTTCCTTGCTGCGTCTCCGTGTGTTAGAGAAGTTAATGAATGCTTAACCGTGATTCCCAATCTTTAATGGTGGGTGCTTCGAGCTGTATCACAAAGTGGAGATGCTTCCTTACCACTTACCAACATGGTAAGATTGTCTATGTTGACTTCCTTACCGATTACCAATTCTGAGATGCGTGTTGACTGCAGTTCATAACTGTTCCGATGCCGTGAGGATAATATACAGCTACAGCTTTTACAACCGTAAGTAAAAATTTATATATTATTGATAAGTCATACCACCTACGTGGCAGTGATCAGCAGCCACCTTAAGACTGACATGGTGCATCCGTGCTGACATGGTATCTCGAGCTTGTGGACGATCGAAATTGTATGAGGTGGCATCGCCTTGACATGGAACCATCCGCGATGGTATAGGATAGCATCGTCCATGCCATGCAGAATGCATGGGTCGATTGTTCGAGGAATCGATTACCACTAACGAATCCCATATGACCGACCCTCGACGATAGGTATAAAAGTCGATCCCTTGGCTAATGCTTAGGGGGGTTTCTGAATACCAAAATTACCCTCAAATCCATCTTGTTCTGACTTAGGATTTAAAGGGGTCAAATAGAGAATCCCCCCCCCTCCCGACATTAACCTTTTCTTGTCAGGCGCTTCCTCGACCCGACCTGGTTCTTCTATCACCACCTTAGACTTCCACTTGGTCGACCCTGTGCCTTCAAGACCGAACCATGCCGTGTTGACTCTTTGCCCATGGTATAAAGCTGCATAACATTTTTGACACGAGAGGAAGTGCTGGGAAATCGCGGGTCTACATCTTATGTGCAGCAGAAACCAAAAACAAAATCAGATTTCCCAAAGTTAAGTACTTGATCGTTATGTGACGATTAGTACATGAAAAAATCATAAAATTGAAAAACCACACATATCATGTTAGAAGTGTTACTTGGGGAGATCGTATATCTCCAAAATTTCTAAATATGATATAGTGGATAAAGGAGAACTTACGTACTCCTCTTTAGTAGTGATCCACACAACGGACTGTCGTGGGCTTAGCTGGTTTTGCCTAAGTCGTGCGGTACCCTTGCGTGTCCATCCACAAAGGTCAGCCTCCCCGAAGCCTCCCATGGTCCCTTAGGACCCACAAAAGAGAGAACGGGTTAGAGAAAATACCTTATTCGGGATCCACAAGCAAACATTTCCGAAAACACTTCATAGACAATGCAAATTACAAACAGACTTTACAAACTCTGAACAGTTGCACAACAAAGGGTCAAAATGGTCTATTACAGAACGAGGTCTCTCACAAGTGTCCACATGACACAACCTTTATTTACAAGCCTAAAGCGGCCACCAACCCAACTAAAATGGGACTATTAAGCCTTCGGTCGTCCCTCTACATCCTGTGCAAAGCATGAACATACCAAAAGACACGGACATACATAAGCATTACATCAAACATCCTATTTAGAAGTTTGTCCGTGACATTCTCCCCTACTTATTCCTTCGACACCCTCGTCGAAGCCTTTGCCGACACTACAACTCCTTGCCTTTGCTGAGTCTTCAATCTTCTGCTCTAGTTGTAATGCGCCTCCTGGCTCCCAACTGCTCTCTGCTGTTGTTTTTGAGTAGTCGAACCTTTGATCCGCCATGCTGCTTCAACTCGCCAATGACTCTGACTCTAGTGTGGGGTTGGCTTAGTTGTGTTGATCCCTGTTGGTTCCTGCGGATCCTCTAGATGAAGGAAAAGACCATCCTTACTATGCGTTAGTCTCTCAAATGCCTCATGCTACTTGAACTGGGTGGATGTTTGTTGGAGCTTTAATGAGCATCGTCTCGCAAACTTCTGAAGTTTTGGGTCCTTCCTCCATAAAATTTGCCCATTGACTCTTCTTTCACTTAGTTATCACTTCCAAGTAGATTCGCATCACTTCTGCTTTCGATTGGCATTTCGTTGGGAAATGAAACGGACAATCTACTCTCAGTAGTACTGATCACCGTTGGTAAGGATTTGACAACTATTATCTTTTATTATCTTCGAAAGGTCTTTGAACCTGTACAGAGCTCCTCTGCTGGATAGATAAGAGAATTCGGGTACTCGGTTTCACCCATTCTCTTAAGAGTTGAGAAGGCAAAGGTTACTTGACTTCGCCTGCCTCCTCGAGGTTATACTCCATGCATTGAGCTGATTACTAGCCTTCGCCTGCTCTTTGCTCACACTTTTGAAGCATTTGAAGTGTTTGCACTCCTTGCGTTGAGTTAGTTACTATGATTCACCTTCTCAATGCCATCGAACTTCTAGAATGCAGGAAATTTTCACCTCAACTTGGAGTAATTCTCTTATAGATTTAGTCGCCTCTGGGATTGTACCATCTTCTCCATCAACCCTGCTGTCTACTCTACTAAATAGCAAAGGTATAGCACCAAGTACTGCCTGCTTTGTTCCTTGGTCGTGCACTCTTGTATGACCCGAAGTCCTTCACTTTCGGCTATCTTGATGAGAAGCTTGTTGACACCGGTCTTATGAAGTTCCTTGGCCTCTGCCCTTCAACCTTGTCTCGGTACTTGGAGTTTGCCTCTGCATACTCTACCTCCTCGGCCACTTTCATGACCAAGCGCTCTCCCTCCATGAGAGCAAGGGATCAATGACTTTCACGGAAGTCCCACCTCTGCGGTACCATGGCGCTGCCATGCCCATGGCCCTACTATCCGTCGCCTCGCATCTGCATCCATTTTCTTCACGATTAGTAGATATGTCTCTGTGGCACTCCTCTGAGTCCACCTCCATTCTAACTGATGCTTGATTTTGGGTAGCTAAGTCCCTCTGGACTCGTCGTCGCTTCCTCGCCCCTTTCGACCCCCTACTTCAATACCTCTGTGTTCTCCAAGCAGCTCCCTTTGGTCGATGGAAAGACAGACTGCAACTCCTATGCATGGCCTCTGCCATCGCATTATAAGGTTTACATCGATTCTGTTCTCCTTAGCTTCCTTGGTAGCAACGTTCGCTTACTCGACCTTGTCCTTTGACTTGTCGGGCTCCCTTAAGCGAATATGGGCTCTGGAGCAGTCCAACTCTCCAGCTTCTTCGATCATACCTCTGCATGATCAAGTCCCTCCCATGGGACTCATTGGTACTTACATTCAAACTTTTTCCTTGGTGGAACACAGCCCCCATATGTTGATGACCAAGGCTTTCATCCGATGCAAAATTCAATGTACGCACGGAAGACCTGCCTCTGCGGTACCATGGCCTTCACTCCTTGAATCCATAGCCCTTCTTGCCGTCATGTTGTTCATTGAAGTGGAGCTTCCAGTAGCTCCCAATCATACCTCCGTATGATTGGGAGTGGAGCTTCTTGCCGTCATGTTCTTCACTGAAGTGGAGCTTCCACCACGATCCGCTACACCATGTTGCCTCCTGGTGACATCTCTAATGCATTCTGATCCTTATGGGATGAACTTAAATTGTGATCCCTCCATGTGTGGCCTCTGCCAATACATTGCAGGTTCTCTTCCACCTTCGATTTCGTTCGCTCCTTTGGTAATCGACATTCATCCACCCACTCTTAGGTCACACCTAGATAAAGCACCGCTCTAGGACAGTCCGTCGCCTAGTAGCTCCCAAAGTCCCCTGACTTTGCTACAATTAGTGCACCATTGTCTAGATCCTGGGCCTCTACCCCTACTAGCACAATCTCCGCTGTGCACCACTTCTTGCCTAGCAACTTGACTGGCAACACTGTGACATATTCTTCAAGAGTACCCGCCTCCGCGTCCTCTTGCCCCATGCCAAGGCCTTCTGAACCCAACTTCACCTCCACAAGTTGAGTCGCCTTAGTTCCTTAATCAAATGCTTCTCCGAGATAAGGTGCATGTGCCCAGAAGCTCCCTTCATCTTTGGCACTATGCAAGATGAGTTCGCTCCATTAGAATGAAGGACCCATGGAACAACATGATCCTGCTCTTGCCTCTGCAAGAGTTCATGTCCTTGACCTTTGTCCAAGGAAAGCACTGTGCCTCTGCTCCATGTTCCATCTTTTATGCTGGCTCCCTTTATGCGGCTTGGGTACTTCACCAAGTTACACCCAAGTTATTTCGCTCCTCGTTTTTGCATTGAGTTGATGGTGGCCCTCGCCCCCACCACTCCACGGGTCGGCCCTCCCTTGAGTCCGATCTCCATATCAACTACAAGTGTACCTTCATTTGTGTTGCTTTGGGTTGCTCCCCCACTTGATCTCGTAATGCATCCACTAATGCATTCTCTCAAGCAAGATCATGCGACGACTCCTTGCCGCTTGCTCGATCCATTGAGCTTCGTGGGGTTATTTTTTGTTGAGGTACTCCTCCTCAACATGTGCGGTTTGTTGCATATGATTCTCCCTCTTGGAGAGCTGGGACTTATCTGTCACGCCCCTCAAAAATATCCATGATATTAAAATTCAAGAAAACAAATCAATCCAAGATCCAAACTAACATTTGAGGACACTGAAAAATATTCTATCAAATTCATATCTATAAAACCTATGCAGTTTATAATCATATATCACATCACTCGATAATTCATATTTATGGTAACCCAAGCCAACTTAATAAACATGAACAACATTTATAAACCCACAAGCTATGTAATTTATATAATCATAACTCCAACCATTTACCACAAGTTCATATCATTGTAAACTAGATTTAACATTCCGAAATTCCAAATAAGAGAGATCTTCTAACACTTTTACAAGGTATATCCTGGGGGTGAATTAGTGTAGCGGAAATCTTTCGACGATTAAAACTTCGAAAGCTGCGTTCGTTCGATAAAAATGATTTCGATGTAAAAGCCGATTCTAAGATTACTTTAACTTAAGATTAAGCGAGATGACGTTAAAGTAGATCTATGAAGGCAGTTTGCAGTTTATGATGGAAATCAGAATGCAAGCGCAAACTAAAATGCGATGTTCGTACGATAAAACCAGTTTACGTCTAAATGCCGATTCTGAAGATACTGAACTTTGAGATATGTTTTATAAATGCGCAGAAGGCAGTTTGTAGTTATGATTGAAGTCTAAACGTAAACGTAAACTGAAATATGATGCTCGTATGAAAAAGTCGATTTACGTCTAAACGCAGATTCGGAAAGCTCTGAACTTAGAAATTCGTTCGTTAAGAGCATAGAGGGCAGTAAGCTATTAAGGAGGTTTGCAGTAAAGATAAAATGCTCAAAGTAAATACAAACCGAGATTTAGAGTGGTTCGGTCAATCTTGACCTACTCCACTTTTGGCTTCCTCCACCGACGTGGTCACCGACGTCAACTAGAGGCCTTCCTTCAATAGGCGAAGGCCAACCACCCTTTTACAGTTTCACTCCTTTTGATGGGCTTAGGAGACAACCCTTACAAAAATTTCTCTCCTCTCTTTACAACTCAGAACTTGGAAGAAAAGAGGGAGGAGAACTTTTGGCCTTTACAACAATTTTGAGCTCTAAAAATCACTGAAAAAGATCAAGATTTCGGGTAAGTTCATGCTCTTTCAGTGCTGAATGGGTGGGGTATTTATAGGCCCCAACCCAGTTCAAATTTGGAGCTTAAAACTGTCAATTCCCGGAATTTCGGGATCAGGCGGTTGCACCTCCTGACTGGGGCGGTTGCACCTCCTGACTAGGGCGGTTGCACCGCCTGGCAGAGCTCGAAGACTGAGCCTCTAGGCGGTGCCACCTCTGTCAGGGGCGGTTGCACCTCTCTTCCAGAGCTCAAAGACCGAGCTCAGGCGGTTGCACCTCCTGACTAGAGCGGTTGCACCGCCTACCAGAGCTCGAAGACTGAGCTCAGGCGGTGCCACCTCCTGTCAAGAGAGGTTGCACCGCCCAGTCTCGCTTGGAGACTGAGCCCAGGCGGTGCCACCTCCTGGCTGGGGCGGTTGCACCGCCCAGTCTCGCTGGGAGACTTAGCCCAGGCGGTGCTACCTCCTGGCCTAGGCGGTTGCACCTCTTGGCACTATTTCAGATCACTGGTTGGGCTCCAAACTTGGCCCAAACCAGTCCGAATTCGGGCCCAATTGGACCCTAACCGGGTTATAAGATTAACACCTAATCCTAACCCTAATTAACATACTAACTATGAATTTAAAGACATTTCTTAAGCTATTACAAAGTCCGCAAGTCAAGACTTCTTCCGGCGAGCTTTCGGTGAACTTCCGGCGGTCTTCCGATAAACTCTCGGAAACCATTCTACGGACTCCCAGCAAGCTCCTAGACTTCACGATTTGATCTTGGTGAGTTCCGACGAGCTTCTTTGGCAAGCTTCTGGACTTCTCGGATTTGTTCCCGCAAAACCTCCGACGATCGTCCGAACTTCCGTCAAACTCTCGAACTCCCAACGTGATCATAGTCTTGACTCCGGCGTAACTCTTGCTGCATGTCTTTCTTCCATCGTAGTTAATCCTGCACACTGAAAACAAATACTTCGATCGAGACAATTAATCCTAAGCAATTAACCAAGTTGTTCGGCATGTCATTGGTCCCTCGACGCTTCGTCCGATTCTTCGGCGCATCGTCCTCTCCTGTAGCCTATTGCCCAATCGGCTAGTTGACTCCGCAACTCCGATATCCTTGGCACAATACCCGCTCTTCTTGGTACTATGCCCGAGTCCACGGCCCGAAGCCTTCTGTCGATACGTCGACCGATCCACCGGACCGACGTCCAATCTTCTGACATGTTCCTCTAGCACAACATGATTTTCCTGCTTTAATTATCTCATCCTGATCGAAGTATCCTGCGTTACTCAAAACGCAGATTAAATCATAAACATATATCAAGTGGTTTCATCATCAAAATACGAGATTCAACAATCTCCCCCTTTTTGATGATGACAACCACCTGATGACGGAGTTAACCTTAACTCCTGAAGTTTAAACAAACTCTCCCTATCAATATGCCATATTGATAGAAACTCTTAGATTCAAAAATCTAAGCAACATGTCATCATAATCGGAGTTAACCTTAACTCCCAGAGTTTAAACAAACTCCCCCTATCAATATGCCATATTGATAGAAACTCTTGGATTCAAAAATCCAAGCAACATGTCATCATAAACTTATGCATAACATATCATGTCATTAACATACTTCTCCCCCTTTGTCATCAACAAAAAGGAGAAGTACCACAATCAAGTGTTTGTGATATAAGTTTAACTCATTGCATGAAAAACATAATATCTATTGTTATCATCATGCAAGTTTGCTATCATCAAATGGTAAGATATCAACATGTAAAATTGCGATTCAAGTTCTTGATATCTTAACATGATATGACATTCATAGCACCTATTCATATGAATGCTACTTTTGATATCTCATCATAATATGACATTCATAACATCTATTCATATTCTTCAAATATGGCACTCATAGTATCAATTTATATATTTCTCCTCCTTTGTCATCAATAACAAGGAGAACGATATAAGCAAATTTTAAATATAAGTGCGATGCCATAAGTTGGTTCATGTCATTTTCCAACAGTGAGTGATAGGATACCAATTATGCAAACATCTCGAGGAAAACATGACATGGAGATAGCTTTTATTTCTTCTTCCTTTTTATTTGTTATCTTTTTACATGAAGGAGGAAAGCCATATGTGAAGTTCAAATCGATAAGATATTAAAGCACACTTCATTTTTGCAAGGATTAAGATATGTAAGTGAGTCAAATCCTTGTATGTAAAAATATCTTCCTTTTATAAGAGGGAATAATCAAATATGTTTCTCGAAAAATATTTTTCACATGATAAGTGCATTTGCTAGATGATTCCATATGTCAAAAATCAATGATGTGAATTAAACTTGATATGACATATGCTTGTTAAGTTCGGAAGAGGATAATGTATCAAGAAAATCCAATTGTTAGGATCAAGAAAATCCGAAAATGAAATTTGACACTTTCATACATTCGGACAGGGTTTTACTAGAGATATTCAATTACAATCATGAAGGTAAAACATGCTTATTATCATGAAAATTTTTGTATTCAAGCACATAATTTCCAACATGTAATCATGGCAAGTAATTGTGTAAAATCATTATGGCAATTAAGTGATTTGATCATTCAATAAAAAAATCCAAAAAATAATTTTAACACGTTTAATCATTCGGACATATTTTTGCCATAGTTTTTCAAATATAATCATGAAGATAAGGCATGCTCATCATCATGGTAGTATGATAGGAAGTTTACCATATACAAGCTAGCAAAAAATTTCTACATTTTAAGGCCCGCAAGCTAGCAATTTTGAGATGTTCAAGAAAGCAACTCTTGCTTCTTGAAATATAAGTTTTGCTAGATGTGCAAGTTAACTTTTTGCTTCTTGAGATAGGTAAGATAGCATTCCTTGGTGATGTTCAATATAGTTAAGTTCTACATCATGCAAGCTAGTGAATTTTATAACATTTTAGAACATGCATAATCACCAAAGCATCATAAATTTTAATATCTTCCTTTTATAAGAGGGAATAATCAAATATGTTTCTCGAAAAATATTTTTCACATGATAAGTGCATTTGCTAGATGATTCCATATGTCAAAAATCAATGATGTGAATTAAACTTGATATGACATATGCTTGTTAAGTTCGGAAGAGGATAATGTATCAAGAAAATCCAATTGTTAGGATCAAGAAAATCCGAAAATGAAATTTGACACTTTCATACATTCGGACAGGGTTTTACTAGAGATATTCAATTACAATCATGAAGGTAAAACATGCTTATTATCATGAAAATTTTTGTATTCAAGCACATAATTTCCAACATGTAATCATGGCAAGTAATTGTGTAAAATCATTATGGCAATTAAGTGATTTGATCATTCAATAAAAAAATCCAAAAAATAATTTTAACACGTTTAATCATTCGGACATATTTTTGCCATAGTTTTTCAAATATAATCATGAAGATAAGGCATGCTCATCATCATGGTAGTATGATAGGAAGTTTACCATATACAAGCTAGCAAAAAATTTCTACATTTTAAGGCCCGCAAGCTAGCAATTTTGAGATGTTCAAGAAAGCAACTCTTGCTTCTTGAAATATAAGTTTTGCTAGATGTGCAAGTTAACTTTTTGCTTCTTGAGATAGGTAAGATAGCATTCCTTGGTGATGTTCAATATAGTTAAGTTCTACATCATGCAAGCTAGTGAATTTTATAACATTTTAGAACATGCATAATCACCAAAGCATCATAAATTTTAATGATGTGCAAAATTACAAATTTTGCATGATTGCATTTGTGTGTCTTGAGATTTGCAAGATAGCACTTCTTGGTGATGTTCAAGATAGCAATTTCTTCTCTTTTGAGAAGTGCAATTTTTGCTTTCTTCTTGAATTGTGCAAGCTAGCTATCTCCCCTTTTGTCATTGTCAAAAAGAAGGGAAAAACCCTTTACATTAATTTTTAAATCATGACAAAGATTAGTATCAATCTCATTTGTGCATCATTATATTTTCAAATTAAAACATGCACATTTTCAAAACATATAAACTCATTATTATATGCATGATTCCAAATCATCATTCATATTATTTCAATCATTGTTTCACTCATCACTATAGCTTATCATGCATAATATGTAAAACCATCTAACATGATATAAACATTTATTTATTTAATTTTTTTAAGCATTCATGATACACATCATACATTATCATAATAAAAAGCATATGCATCATTCCAAATCATAAATATTTCAAATCATCATGGTATTAATTTGTCACATTGCATCCTACCATGCATGATCGAAACTTCTCATTTGCATACATCAAAATAAATTCATGAATATCTCATGCATTCATATCATCACTTGAGGAATATTGAAATGAAATAATTGGGTGATGAGATAAATATTTCATGAATACAAAGAATTGCATAAAAATCATATCATGAATACAAGGAATACAAGTCACAATCATTCAAGAGAAAAATCATCATTCATTTTCAATTCATTCAATTTGATAAATCAAGATCATGATTTTGATAAAACTCATTTCAAATTTAAATCATCAAAATCATTTTTATGGCTCACAAAATTTATAATATAAATAGATTCATGATTTCATTGATAATATATTTTCTCCCTTTTTAAGTGTTTCATTTTAAGTGGTCGATTTCATGTTAGCATGCCTTTTCATTTATGAAAACATGCATCAATTTTTTTTAAAGCCACTGTTATTATCATGAAAATCGATAATCCATAAATATCAAGAATCATCATACATAATTTCAAAAATATATACTCATTAATCATAACTTCAAATTAAACATGATTTCATATACTCAAAATCGAGAAATAACAATGGAAATCAACATGATACACATTATTACTTCTCAACCACATATAACATGATTTCATAAGGTATTTTTAATCAAAATCATTTTGTTTATCATAAACATACAATTTTTATGATTATTTTCAAAATTACTAGAATGATAAGCATGATTCCTAATTGTTTGTATTTTCATTATAAAATTATTAAACATGCAATTTTCAAGAAAAATAAATAAAAAAGAAAAATACTTTACGAAAAGCATCATGTAATTTCAAAGTAAATTAAAGGCATTTTGATTACCTCAGCGTCGAAAGGCGTAGTTTGCCACCTCGCCTTTGTTGATTTTCTCCTCGTCTTCGGTGGAGCTCGATTCATCCCAATTTTTATTCTTCTTCTTGCGTTCAAAGCAAGTAGTTCTGTTCTTTTTACTTTTTTATTTTTGTTTCATTTGTAGTTTAAGTTCACCATCACTTGAGCTTATGCTCGAGTGGTCTTCAAATGTTCTATGTTCCAAATCCTTCCTGTTCTTTGGAAGGTGGTTCTCAAGTTCTTCACGTGCATTGCACGTCATTTCATATGTGATCAATGAACCAATTAGTTCTTCAAGTGGAAAAATATTTAAATCTTTTGTTTCTTGTAAAGCTGTTAATTTTGAATCCCACTTCTTAGAAAGAGAACGCAAAATCTTGTTCACAAGTTCAGAATTCAAAAAAAATTTGCCAAGAGCTCTTAAACCATTGACGACATCCGTAAAACGGGTGTACATTTCACCAATGGTTTCGCTTGGCTTCATTTGAAAAAGCTCGAAATCATGCAGTAAAATATTAACTTTCGAGTCTTTGACTCTACTAGTTCCCTCGTGCGTGATTTCAAGAGTGCGCCAAAAATCGAAAGCCGTTTCGCACAAAGAAACCCAATTGAACTCATTTTTGTCCAAAGCGCAAAATAAGGCATTCATAGCCTTTGCGTTTAAAGAAAAATGCTTCTTCTCTAAATCCGACCATTCGGTCATTGGAAGAGAAGACTTCGAAAAACCGTTTTCGACAAGATTCCAAAGTTCAACATCCATAGAAATAAGAAAGATCCTCATTCGGGTCTTCCAATAGGTGTAGTCCAATCCGTTAAACAACGATGGACGAAAAACCGAAAAGCCCTCTTGAAAGCCATGAAGAGCCATTTCTCTCGGGTGTAAGTCCGAAATGAGAAATACCGGGCTCTGATACCAATTGTAAGGATCAAGAGCACTAAGAGGGGGGGGGCGTTTTGAATTAGTGCAGCGGAAATCTTTCGACGATTAAAACTTCGAAAGCTGCGTTCGTTCGATAAAAACGATTTCGATGTAAAAGCCGATTCTAAGATTACTTTAACTTAAGATTAAGCGAGATGACGTTAAAGTAGATCTATGAAGGCAGTTTGCAGTTTATGATGGAAATCAGAATGCAAGCGCAAACTGAAATGCGATGTTCGTACGATAAAACTAGTTTACGTATAAATACCGATTCTGAAGATACTGAACTTTGAGATATGTTTTATAAATGTGCAGAAGGCAGTTTGCAGTTATGATTGAAGTCTAAACGTAAACGTAAACTGAAATATGATGCTCGTACGAAAAAGTCGATTTACGTCTAAACGCAGATTCGGAAAGCTCTGAACTTAGAAACTCGTTCGTTAAGAGCGCAGAGGGCAGTAAGCTATTAAGGAGGTTTGCAGTAAAGATAAAATGCTCAAAGTAAATGCAAACCGAGATTTAGAGTGGTTCGGTCAATCTTGACCTACTCCACTTTTGGCTTCCTCCACCGACGAGGTCACCAACGTCAACTAGAGGCCTTCCTTCAATAGGCGAAGGTCAACCACCCTTTTACAGTTTCACTCCTTTTGACGGGCTTAGGAGACAACCCTTACAGAAATTTCTCTCCTCTCTTTACAACTCAGAACTTGGAAGAAAAGAGGGAGGAGAACTTTTGGTCTTTACAACAATTTTGAGCTCTAAAAATCACTGAAAAAGATCAAGATTTCGGGTAAGTTCATGCTCTTTTAGTGCTGAATGGGTGGGGTATTTATAGGCCCCAACCCAGTTCAAATTTGGAGCTCAAAACTGTCAATTCCCGGAATTCCGGGATCAGGCGGTTGCACCTCCTGACTGGGGCGGTTGCATCGCCTGGCAAAGCTCGAAGACTGAGCCTATGGGCGGTGCCACCTCTATTAGGGGCGGTTGCACCTCTCTGCCAGAGCCCGAAGACCGAGCTCAGGCGGTTGCACCTCCTGACTGGAGCGGTTGCACCGCCTGCCAGAGCTCAAAGACTGAGCTCAAGCGGTGCCACCTCCTGTCAGGAGTGGTTGCACCGCCCAGTCTCGCTTGGAGACTGGGCCCAGGCGGTGCCACCTCCTGGCTGGGGCGGTTGCACCGCCCAGTCTCGCTGGGAGACTTAGCCCAGGCGGTGCTACCTCCTGGCCTAGGCGGTTGCACCTCTTGGCACTATTTCAGATCACTGGTTGGGCTCCAAACTTGGCCCAAACCAGTCCGAATTCGGGCCCAATTGGACCCTAACCGGGTTATAAGATTAACACCTAATCCTAACCCTAATTAACGTACTAACTACGAATTTAAAGACATTTCTTAAGCTATTACAAAGTCCGCAAGTCAAGACTTCTTCCGGCGAGCTTCCGGTGAACTTCCGGCGGTCTTCCGATAAACTCTCGGAAACCATTCTGCGGACTCCCGGCAAGCTCCTAGAATTCACGATTTGATCTTGGTGAGTTCCGACGAGCTTCTTTGGCAAGCTTCTGGACTTCTCGGATTTGTTCCCGCAAAACCTCCGACGATCGTCCGAACTTCTGTTAAACTCTCGAACTCCCAACGTGATCATAGTCTTGACTCCGGCGCAACTCCTGCTGCATGTCTTTCTTCCATCGTAGTCAATCCTGCACACTGAAAACAAACACTTCGATCGAGACAATTAGTCCTAAGCAATTAACCAAGTTGTCCGGCATGTCATTGGTCCCTTGACGCTTCGTTCGATTCTTCGGCGCATCGTCCTCTCCTGCAGCCTATTGCCCAATCGGCTAGTTGACTCCGCAACTCCGATATCCTTGGTACAATACCCGCTCTTCTTGGTATGATGCCCGAGTCCACGGCCCGAAGCCTTCTGTCGATACGTCGACCGATCCACCGGACCGACGTCCAATCTTCTGACATGTTCCTCCAGCACAACATGATTTTCCTGCTTTAATTGTCTCATCCTGATCGAAGTATCCTGCGTTACTCAAAACGCAGATTAAATCATAAACATATATCAAGTGGTTTCATCATCAAAATACGAGATTCAACATATACAACAATAACATAATAACCAACAAGACTTGCCCATAATTCTAAATAGCTCTCTACTGCCTCAGCCCAATTCAAACATCTCAAAGAGTGACAAACTGACCTGAAAGATTTTATATAATAACGAAGTGAGCTAAAAACAGCTCAGCAAGTGACAAAGCATATTCAGAACTAAAGGAATGATTTTAAACAAGTAAGATATCATAATGCATGGCAGAATACAAGATTTCTCAAGGATACCATCTCATTAGATATTAAATCATATGTGTTATGTCATTCAAAACATATTTGGTTCAAAACAAATGAAGCATAGAGTAATTGGAGCATATCAATAGCGTACGAGATATTACGGAGCATATCAATGGCAGATAGGACATTTCAGAACATATCAGTTCAAAGCAAAAGGAGCACAGAGTAACTGGAGCATATTAATAGCGTATGAAATGTTCCGGAGCATATCAATGACATATGGAACATTTCGAAGCGTAACAATAACAAATGAAACATTTCGGAGCATATCAAAGGCGTATGAAATGTTTCAGAGCATATCAATGACAAATGAAACATTTCAGAATATATCAATAATATGAGAAGTATTTTGAAGTATATCAATGAAATAGGAAACATTTTGGAGCATATCAATACAAAATACGAAACAGAAGCTCAAACGTCGTACCCTAGTATAGTTGTCACGCCCCCCCCCCCCCAAATATAATTCTCATTCAGGAGGTGTGAACCTAACTCAAAATTTATAATATTATAATTCGACAAACAATCCAGGATCCAATCACACATTTAAGGTCACTAAGAAAAACATTCAAGTCATTCACCTCTACAGTCCACAATTCACAAAACTTGTGTAGTTTATAATCATACATCATGTCATTATATGATTCTTAAAATCCAAAGGCAACTTAACTAAACCATAACCACATCATAAATCCATAGTTGTGAGAATCTATACAATTACAAAACCAACATGTACCACATGTTTATATCATTCATTACATAATTTTAACTTAACATTCACAAAATCCTGACGTAAGATGTACTTTTCAAATATTTACAAGATACATCAATCTAGATTTGTCATTGATATTTCATTACAAACAAAAAGAACTTATACAACATCAACCTATCAATTACGAAATATTTGCCCCAAAATCTTCTAGCCTTCCACTACCTCAACCCAATTTACACATTTTAGTGAGCGATAAGCTATCCTAAAAAAATTTATATATCAATGGGGTGAGCATATAAAGCTCAGCAAGTGACTAACATATCCATAGCAAAGAGGACAGGTTTCAAACAAATAAGGTATCAAACTACAAAGCAGAGATACAAGATGAAATAGTAGCATATTTTGTTTGAATGCAGAATTACAATATCGTATCGTTCGAAGCACGTTTTGTTTATACAATCGAGGAAAGGTAATTGGAGCATATCATTGGCATAAGGAGCATATCGATGACATATGGTAATTTCAAGGCATAACAAAGACGTAAGGAGCATTTTGGATATCAATGGCATATGAAACAGTTCGGAACATATCAATGGTGAATGAAATGCTTCAGAACGTATCAATGGCATATGTAAATATTTCGGAAGCATAAGAAGCATTTCAGAATATATCAAAGAATAAATATGAAATAGAAGCTCAAACGTCGTACTCTAGCATAGTGCATGTGAGGTTTAACTCAGTGGTGGCTCCACGTCGTGATAAGTTCTCGACTCCATCTACGGGTAGCCCTTTCCTACTTGAGCCCTCTCACCCTACCCAAGTGCTAGGTCGGCTCTGAATTTCATATCAAATAGATAGAAGGTGAAGTGGGATTCCAAACATAATATGGTTCATCCATTTCTGAATGACCACCAAACATAATCTAGAGCATCGCGGGCTCTAAGCAAATACCCTTTACCATTTCTAGCAAAGGTCCAAATAATCCCACAAACACCACAGTACGTGAATAATGAATTGGGACATATCGGAAGCACATGTAGAACAACGAAATGTACATATGCCTTTCGAGTCAATACGATACAAATATAATCTTTCATAAATGTATTCAGATTTGATAGAAAAAAAAAGCAAGAGCATACAAGGATTTCAAGAAATCACATATAGCTCAATTGAAATAAGAAAGTTAGGTGAATTCAATGTCCAAAGAAATGAAACTGGAAGAGGCACATATCGAAAGCAAATGCGGAACAATGGGATGCATGTGCCGAATCATTACGATGCAGACATGAACTTTAAATGATAGCTGCAGATGTACAAATAAATAAAGGACAAAAGTATACAGGAATTTAAGGTAATAATGTAAAGCTTAACTGAAGTAAGAGTTTTTGTCACGCCCCTCCCGAATTTAATTCTCATTCAGGAGGTGTGAACCTAACTCAAAATTGATAATATTATAATTCAACAAACAATCCAGGATCCAATCACACATTTGAGGTCACTAAGAAAAACATTCAAGTCATTCACCTCTACAATCCACAATTCACAAAACTTGTGCAGTTTATAATTATACATCATATCATTAGATGATTCTTAAAATCCAAAGGCAACTTAACTAAACCATAACCACATCATAAATCCATAGTTGTGAGAATCTATATAATTACAAAACCAACATGTACCACATGTTTATATCATTCATTTCATAATTTTAACTTAACATTCCCAAAATCCTGACGTAAGAGGTACTTTCCAAATATTTACAAGATACATCAATCTAGATTTGTCATTGATATTTCATTACACACAAAAAGAACTTATACAACATCAACCTATCAAGTACGAAATATTTGCCCCAAAATCTTCTAGCCTTCCACTGCCTCAACCCAATTTACATATTTTAGTGAGCGATAAGCTATCCTGAAAAAATTTATATATCAACAGGGTGAGCATATAAAGCTCAGCAAGTGACAAACATATCCATAGCAAAAAGGACAGGTTTCAAACAAATAAGGTATCAAACTACAAAGCAGAGATACAAGATGAAATAGTAGCATATTTTGTTTGAATGCTGAATTACAATGTCATATCGTTCGAAGCACGTTTTGTTCATACAATCGAGAAAAGGTAATTGGAGCATATCATTGGCATAAGGAGCATATCGATGACATATGGTAATTTCAAGGCATAACAAAGACGTAAGGAGCATTTTGGATATCATGAATGCAGAATTACGATGTCATTTCGTTCGAAGCACGTTTTGTTCATACAATCGAGGAAAGGTAATTGGAGCATATCATTGGCATAAGGAGCATATCGATGACATATGGTAATTTCAAGGCATAACAAAGACGTAAGGAGCATTTTGGATATCAATGGCATATGAAACAGTTCGGAACATATCAATGGTGAATGAAATGCTTCAGAACGTATCAATGGAATATGGAAATATTTCGGAAGCATAAGAAGCATTTCAGAACATATCAAAGAACAAATACGAAATAGAAGCTCAAACGTCGTACTCTAGCATAGTGCATGTGAGGTTTAACTCAGTGGTGGCTCCATGCCGTGATGAGTTCTCGACTCCATCCACGGGTAGCCCTTTCCTACTTGAGCCCTCTCACCCTACCCAAGTGCTAGGTCGGCTCTGAATTTCATATCAAATAGATAGAAGGTGAAGTGGGATTCCAAACATAATATGGTTCATCCATTTCTGAATGACCACCAAACATAATCTAGAGCATCGCGGGCTCTAAGCAAATACCCTTTACCATTTCTAGCAAAGGTCCAAATAATCCCACAAACACCACAGTACGTGAATAATGAATTGGGACATATCGGAAGCACATGTAGAACAACGAAATGTACATATGCCTTTCGAGTCAATACGATACAAATATAATCTTTCATAAATGTATTCAGATTTGATAGAAAAAAAAAGCAAGAGCATACAAGGATTTCAAGAAATCACATATAGCTCAATTGAAATAAGAAAGTTAGGTGAATTCAATGTCCAAAGAAATGAAACTGGAAGAGGCACATATCGAAAGCAAATGCGGAACAATGGGATGCATGTGCCGAATCATTACGATGCAGACATGAACTTTAAATGATAGCTGCAGATGTACAAATAAATAAAGGACAAAAGTATACAGGAATTTAAGGTAATAATGTAAAGCTTAACTGAAGTAAGAGTTTTTGTCACGCCCCTCCCGAATTTAATTCTCATTCAGGAGGTGTGAACCTAACTCAAAATTGATAATATTATAATTCAACAAACAATCCAGGATCCAATCACACATTTGAGGTCACTAAGAAAAACATTCAAGTCATTCACCTCTACAATCCATAATTCACAAAACTTGTGCAGTTTATAATTATACATCATATCATTAGATGATTCTTAAAATCCAAAGGCAACTTAACTAAACCATAACCACATCATAAATCCATAGTTGTGAGAATCTATATAATTACAAAACCAACATGTACCACATGTTTATATCATTCATTTCATAATTTTAACTTAACATTCCCAAAATCCTGACGTAAGAGGTACTTTCCAAATATTTACAAGATACATCAATCTAGATTTGTCATTGATATTTCATTACACACAAAAAGAACTTATACAACATCAACCTATCAAGTACGAAATATTTGCCCCAAAATCTTCTAGCCTTCCACTGCCTCAACCCAATTTACATATTTTAGTGAGCGATAAGCTATCCTGAAAAAATTTATATATCAACAGGGTGAGCATATAAAGCTCAGCAAGTGACAAACATATCCATAGCAAAAAGGACAGGTTTCAAACAAATAAGGTATCAAACTACAAAGCAGAGATACAAGATGAAATAGTAGCATATTTTGTTTGAATGCTGAATTACAATGTCATATCGTTCGAAGCACGTTTTGTTCATACAATCGAGAAAAGGTAATTGGAGCATATCATTGGCATAAGGAGCATATCGATGACATATGGTAATTTCAAGGCATAACAAAGACGTAAGGAGCATTTTGGATATCATGAATGCAGAATTACGATGTCATTTCGTTCGAAGCACGTTTTGTTCATACAATCGAGGAAAGGTAATTGGAGCATATCATTGGCATAAGGAGCATATCGATGACATATGGTAATTTCAAGGCATAACAAAGACGTAAGGAGCATTTTGGATATCAATGGCATATGAAACAGTTCGGAACATATCAATGGTGAATGAAATGCTTCAGAACGTATCAATGGAATATGGAAATATTTCGGAAGCATAAGAAGCATTTCAGAACATATCAAAGAACAAATACGAAATAGAAGCTCAAACGTCGTACTCTAGCATAGTGCATGTGAGGTTTAACTCAGTGGTGGCTCCATGCCGTGATGAGTTCTCGACTCCATCCACGGGTAGCCCTTTCCTACTTGAGCCCTCTCACCCTACCCAAGTGCTAGGTCGGCTCTGAATTTCATATCAAATAGATAGAAGGTGAAGTGGGATTCCAAACATAATATGGTTCATCCATTTCTGAATGACCACCAAACATAATCTAGAGCATCGCGGGCTCTAAGCAAATACCCTTTACCATTTCTAGCAAAGGTCCAAATAATCCCACAAACACCACAGTACGTGAATAATGAATTGGGACATATCGGAAGCACATGTAGAACAACGAAATGTACATATGCCTTTCGAGTCAATACGATACAAATATAATCTTTCATAAATGTATTCAGATTTGATAGAAAAAAAAAGCAAGAGCATACAAGGATTTCAAGAAATCACATATAGCTCAATTGAAATAAGAAAGTTAGGTGAATTCAATGTCCAAAGAAATGAAACTGGAAGAGGCACATATCGAAAGCAAATGCGGAACAATGGGATGCATGTGCCGAATCATTACGATGCAGACATGAACTTTAAATGATAGCTGCAGATGTACAAATAAATAAAGGACAAAAGTATACAGGAATTTAAGGTAATAATGTAAAGCTTAACTGAAGTAAGAGTTTTTGTCACGCCCCTCCCGAATTTAATTCTCATTCAGGAGGTGTGAACCTAACTCAAAATTGATAATATTATAATTCAACAAACAATCCAGGATCCAATCACACATTTGAGGTCACTAAGAAAAACATTCAAGTCATTCACCTCTACAATCCATAATTCACAAAACTTGTGCAGTTTATAATTATACATCATATCATTAGATGATTCTTAAAATCCAAAGGCAACTTAACTAAACCATAACCACATCATAAATCCATAGTTGTGAGAATCTATATAATTACAAAACCAACATGTACCACATGTTTATATCATTCATTTCATAATTTTAACTTAACATTCCCAAAATCCTGACGTAAGAGGTACTTTCCAAATATTTACAAGATACATCAATCTAGATTTGTCATTGATATTTCATTACACACAAAAAGAACTTATACAACATCAACCTATCAAGTACGAAATATTTGCCCCAAAATCTTCTAGCCTTCCACTGCCTCAACCCAATTTACATATTTTAGTGAGCGATAAGCTATCCTGAAAAAATTTATATATCAACAGGGTGAGCATATAAAGCTCAGCAAGTGACAAACATATCCATAGCAAAAAGGACAGGTTTCAAACAAATAAGGTATCAAACTACAAAGCAGAGATACAAGATGAAATAGTAGCATATTTTGTTTGAATGCTGAATTACAATGTCATATCGTTCGAAGCACGTTTTGTTCATACAATCGAGAAAAGGTAATTGGAGCATATCATTGGCATAAGGAGCATATCGATGACATATGGTAATTTCAAGGCATAACAAAGACGTAAGGAGCATTTTGGATATCATGAATGCAGAATTACGATGTCATTTCGTTCGAAGCACGTTTTGTTCATACAATCGAGGAAAGGTAATTGGAGCATATCATTGGCATAAGGAGCATATCGATGACATATGGTAATTTCAAGGCATAACAAAGACGTAAGGAGCATTTTGGATATCAATGGCATATGAAACAGTTCGGAACATATCAATGGTGAATGAAATGCTTCAGAACGTATCAATGGAATATGGAAATATTTCGGAAGCATAAGAAGCATTTCAGAACATATCAAAGAACAAATACGAAATAGAAGCTCAAACGTCGTACTCTAGCATAGTGCATGTGAGGTTTAACTCAGTGGTGGCTCCATGCCGTGATGAGTTCTCGACTCCATCCACGGGTAGCCCTTTCCTACTTGAGCCCTCTCACCCTACCCAAGTGCTAGGTCGGCTCTGAATTTCATATCAAATAGATAGAAGGTGAAGTGGGATTCCAAACATAATATGGTTCATCCATTTCTGAATGACCACCAAACATAATCTAGAGCATCGCGGGCTCTAAGCAAATACCCTTTACCATTTCTAGCAAAGGTCCAAATAATCCCACAAACACCACAGTACGTGAATAATGAATTGGGACATATCGGAAGCACATGTAGAACAACGAAATGTACATATGCCTTTCGAGTCAATACGATACAAATATAATCTTTCATAAATGTATTCAGATTTGATAGAAAAAAAAAGCAAGAGCATACAAGGATTTCAAGAAATCACATATAGCTCAATTGAAATAAGAAAGTTAGGTGAATTCAATGTCCAAAGAAATGAAACTGGAAGAGGCACATATCGAAAGCAAATGCGGAACAATGGGATGCATGTGCCGAATCATTACGATGCAGACATGAACTTTAAATGATAGCTGCAGATGTACAAATAAATAAAGGACAAAAGTATACAGGAATTTAAGGTAATAATGTAAAGCTTAACTGAAGTAAGAGTTTTTGTCACGCCCCTCCCGAATTTAATTCTCATTCAGGAGGTGTGAACCTAACTCAAAATTGATAATATTATAATTCAACAAACAATCCAGGATCCAATCACACATTTGAGGTCACTAAGAAAAACATTCAAGTCATTCACCTCTACAATCCATAATTCACAAAACTTGTGCAGTTTATAATTATACATCATATCATTAGATGATTCTTAAAATCCAAAGGCAACTTAACTAAACCATAACCACATCATAAATCCATAGTTGTGAGAATCTATATAATTACAAAACCAACATGTACCACATGTTTATATCATTCATTTCATAATTTTAACTTAACATTCCCAAAATCCTGACGTAAGAGGTACTTTCCAAATATTTACAAGATACATCAATCTAGATTTGTCATTGATATTTCATTACACACAAAAAGAACTTATACAACATCAACCTATCAAGTACGAAATATTTGCCCCAAAATCTTCTAGCCTTCCACTGCCTCAACCCAATTTACATATTTTAGTGAGCGATAAGCTATCCTGAAAAAATTTATATATCAACAGGGTGAGCATATAAAGCTCAGCAAGTGACAAACATATCCATAGCAAAAAGGACAGGTTTCAAACAAATAAGGTATCAAACTACAAAGCAGAGATACAAGATGAAATAGTAGCATATTTTGTTTGAATGCTGAATTACAATGTCATATCGTTCGAAGCACGTTTTGTTCATACAATCGAGAAAAGGTAATTGGAGCATATCATTGGCATAAGGAGCATATCGATGACATATGGTAATTTCAAGGCATAACAAAGACGTAAGGAGCATTTTGGATATCATGAATGCAGAATTACGATGTCATTTCGTTCGAAGCACGTTTTGTTCATACAATCGAGGAAAGGTAATTGGAGCATATCATTGGCATAAGGAGCATATCGATGACATATGGTAATTTCAAGGCATAACAAAGACGTAAGGAGCATTTTGGATATCAATGGCATATGAAACAGTTCGGAACATATCAATGGTGAATGAAATGCTTCAGAACGTATCAATGGAATATGGAAATATTTCGGAAGCATAAGAAGCATTTCAGAACATATCAAAGAACAAATACGAAATAGAAGCTCAAACGTCGTACTCTAGCATAGTGCATGTGAGGTTTAACTCAGTGGTGGCTCCATGCCGTGATGAGTTCTCGACTCCATCCACGGGTAGCCCTTTCCTACTTGAGCCCTCTCACCCTACCCAAGTGCTAGGTCGGCTCTGAATTTCATATCAAATAGATAGAAGGTGAAGTGGGATTCCAAACATAATATGGTTCATCCATTTCTGAATGACCACCAAACATAATCTAGAGCATCGCGGGCTCTAAGCAAATACCCTTTACCATTTCTAGCAAAGGTCCAAATAATCCCACAAACACCACAGTACGTGAATAATGAATTGGGACATATCGGAAGCACATGTAGAACAACGAAATGTACATATGCCTTTCGAGTCAATACGATACAAATATAATCTTTCATAAATGTATTCAGATTTGATAGAAAAAAAAAGCAAGAGCATACAAGGATTTCAAGAAATCACATATAGCTCAATTGAAATAAGAAAGTTAGGTGAATTCAATGTCCAAAGAAATGAAACTGGAAGAGGCACATATCGAAAGCAAATGCGGAACAATGGGATGCATGTGCCGAATCATTACGATGCAGACATGAACTTTAAATGATAGCTGCAGATGTACAAATAAATAAAGGACAAAAGTATACAGGAATTTAAGGTAATAATGTAAAGCTTAACTGAAGTAAGAGTTTTTGTCACGCCCCTCCCGAATTTAATTCTCATTCAGGAGGTGTGAACCTAACTCAAAATTGATAATATTATAATTCAACAAACAATCCAGGATCCAATCACACATTTGAGGTCACTAAGAAAAACATTCAAGTCATTCACCTCTACAATCCATAATTCACAAAACTTGTGCAGTTTATAATTATACATCATATCATTAGATGATTCTTAAAATCCAAAGGCAACTTAACTAAACCATAACCACATCATAAATCCATAGTTGTGAGAATCTATATAATTACAAAACCAACATGTACCACATGTTTATATCATTCATTTCATAATTTTAACTTAACATTCCCAAAATCCTGACGTAAGAGGTACTTTCCAAATATTTACAAGATACATCAATCTAGATTTGTCATTGATATTTCATTACACACAAAAAGAACTTATACAACATCAACCTATCAAGCACGAAATATTTGCCCCAAAATCTTCTAGCCTTCCACTGCCTCAACCCAATTTACATATTTTAGTGAGCGATAAGCTATCCTGAAAAAATTTATATATCAACAGGGTGAGCATATAAAGCTCAGCAAGTGACAAACATATCCATAGCAAAAAGGACAGGTTTCAAACAAATAAGGTATCAAACTACAAAGCAGAGATACAAGATGAAATAGTAGCATATTTTGTTTGAATGCTGAATTACAATGTCATATCGTTCGAAGCACGTTTTGTTCATACAATCGAGAAAAGGTAATTGGAGCATATCATTGGCATAAGGAGCATATCGATGACATATGGTAATTTCAAGGCATAACAAAGACGTAAGGAGCATTTTGGATATCATGAATGCAGAATTACGATGTCATTTCGTTCGAAGCACGTTTTGTTCATACAATCGAGGAAAGGTAATTGGAGCATATCATTGGCATAAGGAGCATATCGATGACATATGGTAATTTCAAGGCATAACAAAGACGTAAGGAGCATTTTGGATATCAATGGCATATGAAACAGTTCGGAACATATCAATGGTGAATGAAATGCTTCAGAACGTATCAATGGAATATGGAAATATTTCGGAAGCATAAGAAGCATTTCAGAACATATCAAAGAACAAATACGAAATAGAAGCTCAAACGTCGTACTCTAGCATAGTGCATGTGAGGTTTAACTCAGTGGTGGCTCCATGCCGTGATGAGTTCTCGACTCCATCCACGGGTAGCCCTTTCCTACTTGAGCCCTCTCACCCTACCCAAGTGCTAGGTCGGCTCTGAATTTCATATCAAATAGATAGAAGGTGAAGTGGGATTCCAAACATAATATGGTTCATCCATTTCTGAATGACCACCAAACATAATCTAGAGCATCGCGGGCTCTAAGCAAATACCCTTTACCATTTCTAGCAAAGGTCCAAATAATCCCACAAACACCACAGTACGTGAATAATGAATTGGGACATATCGGAAGCACATGTAGAACAACGAAATGTACATATGCCTTTCGAGTCAATACGATACAAATATAATCTTTCATAAATGTATTCAGATTTGATAGAAAAAAAAAGCAAGAGCATACAAGGATTTCAAGAAATCACATATAGCTCAATTGAAATAAGAAAGTTAGGTGAATTCAATGTCCAAAGAAATGAAACTGGAAGAGGCACATATCGAAAGCAAATGCGGAACAATGGGATGCATGTGCCGAATCATTACGATGCAGACATGAACTTTAAATGATAGCTGCAGATGTACAAATAAATAAAGGACAAAAGTATACAGGAATTTAAGGTAATAATGTAAAGCTTAACTGAAGTAAGAGTTTTTGTCACGCCCCTCCCGAATTTAATTCTCATTCAGGAGGTGTGAACCTAACTCAAAATTGATAATATTATAATTCAACAAACAATCCAGGATCCAATCACACATTTGAGGTCACTAAGAAAAACATTCAAGTCATTCACCTCTACAATCCACAATTCACAAAACTTGTGCAGTTTATAATTATACATCATATCATTAGATGATTCTTAAAATCCAAAGGCAACTTAACTAAACCATAACCACATCATAAATCCATAGTTGTGAGAATCTATATAATTACAAAACCAACATGTACCACATGTTTATATCATTCATTTCATAATTTTAACTTAACATTCCCAAAATCCTGACGTAAGAGGTACTTTCCAAATATTTACAAGATACATCAATCTAGATTTGTCATTGATATTTCATTACACACAAAAAGAACTTATACAACATCAACCTATCAAGTACGAAATATTTGCCCCAAAATCTTCTAGCCTTCCACTGCCTCAACCCAATTTACATATTTTAGTGAGCGATAAGCTATCCTGAAAAAATTTATATATCAACAGGGTGAGCATATAAAGCTCAGCAAGTGACAAACATATCCATAGCAAAAAGGACAGGTTTCAAACAAATAAGGTATCAAACTACAAAGCAGAGATACAAGATGAAATAGTAGCATATTTTGTTTGAATGCTGAATTACAATGTCATATCGTTCGAAGCACGTTTTGTTCATACAATCGAGAAAAGGTAATTGGAGCATATCATTGGCATAAGGAGCATATCGATGACATATGGTAATTTCAAGGCATAACAAAGACGTAAGGAGCATTTTGGATATCATGAATGCAGAATTACGATGTCATTTCGTTCGAAGCACGTTTTGTTCATACAATCGAGGAAAGGTAATTGGAGCATATCATTGGCATAAGGAGCATATCGATGACATATGGTAATTTCAAGGCATAACAAAGACGTAAGGAGCATTTTGGATATCAATGGCATATGAAACAGTTCGGAACATATCAATGGTGAATGAAATGCTTCAGAACGTATCAATGGAATATGGAAATATTTCGGAAGCATAAGAAGCATTTCAGAACATATCAAAGAACAAATACGAAATAGAAGCTCAAACGTCGTACTCTAGCATAGTGCATGTGAGGTTTAACTCAGTGGTGGCTCCATGCCGTGATGAGTTCTCGACTCCATCCACGGGTAGCCCTTTCCTACTCGAGCCCTCTCACCCTGCCCAAGTGCTGGGTCGGCTCTGAATTTCATATCAAATAGATAGAAGGTGAAGTGGGATTCTAAACATAATATGGTCCATCCATTTCTGAATGACCACCAAACATAATCTAGAGCATCGCAGGCTCTATGCACATACCCTTTACCATTTCTGGCAAAGGTCCAAATAATCCCACAAACACCAGAGTACAAAGGGACAGTATGAATAATGGAATTAGCATATATTGGAAGCATATGCGGAATAACGAAATGTACATATGCCTTTAGAGTCAATACGATACAAACATAATCTTTCACAAATATATTCAGATTTGAAAGGAAACAAAAGCAAGAGCATACAAGAATTTCAAGAAATGACATATAGCTCAATTGAAATAAGAAAGTTAGATGAATTCAATTTCCAAAGAAATGAAACTGGAAGAGGCACATATCGAAAGCAAATGCGGAACAATGGGATGCATATGCCGAATCATTACGATGCAGACATGAACTTTAGATGATAGCTACAGATGTACAAATAAATAAAAGATAAAAGTATACAGGAATTTAAGGTAATAATGTAAAGCTTAACTGAAGTAAGAGTTTTTGCCGAAATCGATTTCCAAAGAGAAGAAACAAGCAAAGCCGAAATCGACCAAAGCTTGATTCTGGTAGAATTTGATAGTAACATTATATGAACTATTTGGTTAACCAATTATGCTCCAATTTATACAAAATAGATGTCTTTAGAAAGCTTTGTCATTCTAGTTTTATGGAAATCAAGTTTTATAAGAATTGGAATTTACAACAAGGAGTTACAGATAATTTCGGAGCAAGAGGTCTGAAAATATTAGCTCTGTTTTATTGAATCCATAGGGTCGATGAAAGCAGATGTTTTAGTTAGCAATTGTACTCCAAAAATTTCAAATCAGCTATATACAGAAAGCATTTTGAGTCTAGCTTCGAATAAATCATACTTTGTTTGAATCTATGTTCACAGTAGAAAGTTATAAGTAATTAAGCAACAAGAGGTCAGAAATTTCAGTCTCTGTTTTGCAGAATCTGTAGGGTTAATTTAAATAGAAGTCTTAATAGGCATTTAAACTCCAAATCATTCGATCTTAGTATCAAAATAAAGATTTTTTTGTCTACTTTCAAATGGAATAGGTCTTGTCTAAATTAGAGTTTATTACAAAATGTTATAACCGAAAAATTGTATAGAGGTCAGATTACCAAAAAATTACAGATTCATAGCTTTACATCAAAACGAAAGAAGGTCTGGTTCTGTGGGATGGGGTTAGAACACTTGCCTTAAAATTATTTGAATCCCAAATGTGAGAAAATTGATGAAAAACCTCAAGCTCTTCTTCTTCTTCTTCTTCTTTTTTTCTCAAACTCACGTTGGCTGCAACTCTTCAGGTTTGTTTTCTTTAACCTTTCATCTAATTATTTGGGTTTTGGCTAATGCAAAAGTTGCAAGGTGTCATGCATGCATGAAAGGGGCTAGGTGTCATCTTTAGAGCAAAAATAAGTGGCACCAACCTTAGGTTAGCTAGTGACACATGTCCAATATATATATATATATATATATATATATATATATATATATATATATATATATATATATATATATATATATAAACTTAAATCTGAATCTATCATAAATTATATCAAACTTCTAATATTTACTCTTAGGTCCCTAGCCATAAACTTTTAATATAATATCATTGAATATAAAATAATTATTAAATAATCCTTATTTTTACAAACAAAACTTTTACTAAATTTTAAAAAAATGGGGGATGTTACACTCTCCCCTCCTTAAAGAAAAATTTAGTCCTCTAAATTTATCATACCTCATTCGATGAAAAGATGAGGATAAGCTTTCATCATTTCTTCCTCAAGCTCCCAAGTTGTTTCCTCTCCAAAATGATATCTCCAGATCACTTTAACTAGAGGGATAACCCGATTCCTCAAGATCTTTTCTTTTTTATCAACAATCTGAGTGGGCTCTTCCACATAAGACAAGTCTTTATCAATCACCATCAGCTCATACTTAAAGATATGAGAGGGATCAGGTATATACTTTCTGATCATTGAAATATGAAATATATCATGGATATGGCATAATGATGGTGGTAAGGCAATCCTGTAAGCGACAGAACCAACCCTCTCAAGAATCTCAAAAGGTCCAATAAATCTTGGGCTTAACTTTCTTTTCTTCCTAAATCTTACAATGCCTTTAGAAGGGGAGGCCTTTAGGAATACAAAATCCCCGATTTAAAACTCAATATTTCGTCTTCTGTTATCAGCATAACTCTTTTGACGACTCTGAGTAATCTTTAACCTTTTTCTTATAAGTTAAATTTTCTCAGTAGTCTCTTGTACTTTTTCTGGTGCTAATAACTTTCTATCGCCAATTTCTTCCCAACATATAGGCGTCCTGCACTTTTGCCCATATAAAGCTTCATAAGGAGCCATCTGAATACTTGAATGATAACTATTATTGTAAGTGAACTCAATAAGAGAGATATCTTTATCCCATTCACCTTTCCAATCCATAACATAGGCTCGAAGCAAATCCTCAAGTGTTTGAATGGTTCATTCTAATTGACAATCAGTTTGAGGGTGATAAGCAGTGCTAAACTTGACTTTAGTGCCAATAGATTCTTGTAACCTTCTCCAAAATCTAGATAGAAATCTGGAGTCTCTGTTAGAGATTATCTCCTTTGGAACACCATGAAGTCTTACTATTTCATTTATATATAAATCTGCAAGCCTATTAAGAGAATAAGTCATATTGATCGGTAGGAAATGTGCAGATTTTGTTAACCTATCAATGATAACCCAAATAGCATCATGCTTTCTAGAAGTCCGGGGTAGTCCTGAAATAAAGTCCATGGTAATACATTCCCATTTCCATTCAGGAATATCTAGAGGTTGAAACAAACCTCCAGGTCTTTGGTGTTCTGCTTTGATTTGCTGACAAGTCAAACACTTTGAAACATATATTACAATCTCATTCTTCATGTCTTCCCACCAATAATGACTTTGGAGATCTCTATACATCTTAGTGCTACCAGGATGCATGGTGTACTTTGAATTATGACCATCCCTTAGGATTTGATTTTTGATATCTGAGTCATTTGGAATACATATTCTATCCCCAAATCTCAATAGGCTATCCTCTGAAACTCGAAAATTTAGTTTCAATCCCTTTTCTACTTCATTCCTTAAGCAGATCAAGTGTCGATCTCGTAGTTGTCCTTCTTTAATTTGTTGAATGAGATCAGATTGCACTTGGATGGAGGCCATTAATATCATTGAGTCTTGTCTTGTTCTCATAACATTAAAATCATAATTCTCTTCTAATAACTTTCATTGCATCACAACTAAAGTCGCCATAAAACTTGTAGATTTTCTACTAAGGGCATCTGCTACAATATTAGCTTTACCCGGGTGATAACGAATGGTACAATCATAATCCTTTAGAAGTTCTATCCATCTTCTTAACTAATACTGGAGCATCCCATGAAACACTAGCCCAAATAAAACCCTTATCTAATAGTCCTTGTAGTGGCTTTTTTTTTTTTTTTTTTTTCAATTCCACTTACTCAAATGGTGTCATTCTATAAAGAGACTTAGATATTGGAATTATCCCAAGAACCAAATCAAAAGTAAATTCACCCTCTTTGTCTAGAGGTAATCCAAGCAAGTCATCTGGAAATACATCAGGCAAAGAGGTAAATCATGCCCAATACTCTCAAAATAAAAGATGAGATGATCTAGTATTCAAAAAGTGATCATTTTGTATAACACTCTATACTGGTATGATCGGAAGATAGTCAACTCATACTTAGTATAATATCAAAACTCCAAATATCTAGGAGAACCAAATCAGCAAGAAGTTTGTGTTCTCCAATAGAAATCAAACAAGATGACCAGATCGAGTTTGTTATCAAACAATCCCTAATAGTCGTATTTACATATAGCATATAATCCAGTGGTTTAGGTTGAATGCCCATGTGATAAGCAAAATATTGCAAATCATATCATAGATGAGACACATGGTCAAACAAATATTTGTATTCTTTTAGAAACATGAATAGTTCCTTCAACCACTAATTTAGAAGTTTTAGAATCATATTTCGTGATAACATACACTCTGGCATGGGCTGATGATTTATGAGGCAGTGATTCTTTCTTCTTGTTCAAAGGGTAATCTTTTATTTTCTGATCCAAATTTCCACAAGCAAAATAGGCTCCAATCACCTACAAATACAAACTTATTACATAATCTAGCTAGCATCGTACACTGGACTGAATCTTTTGTGGTGACTTCCCTTTTCAAATCGATGATGTCTTGACCCTCTTATTATCACATTCTGATTCATTTCTAATCTTTTTTTTTTTTGTAAACTTGTCCTTGCTATTCCTATCCTTGATCTCTAGAAATTCTTTTGATTATCAGAACAATTTTGTACATCAAATATCTTCTCCAATCGCATCATCTATTTTTTTGCTACCAATGTATTAGGTTTACCACGTTTCTACTGCGCCACTCTGATTTAATATCCCCGATCAACCCTTTTATCGCATTTAATTAATCAAAAGCAGACGAAGTAGGAGGACAAAATGTCCTCGTCATCCTAGATTCCAAAAATGCATCAAAGAAAATTTTCACCAATCACTATAGTTCACTAGACCTCAATATATTTTGCACGTCAACATATCGAATATTTCAGTGATCCTCAAACCATGCTCTGATACCACTCTGTCACGCCCCTCTCGAATTTAATTCTCATTCAGGAGGTGTGAACCTAACTCAAAATTGATAATATTATAATTCAACAAACAATCCAGGATCCAATCACACATTTGAGGTCACTAAGAAAAACATTCAAGTCATTCACCTCTACAATCCACAATTCACAAAACTTGTACAGTTTATAATCATACATCATGTCATTAGATGATTCTTAAAATCCAAAGGCAACTTAACTAAACCATAACCACATCATAAATCCATAGTTGTGAGAATCTATACAATTACAAAATGTACCACATGTTTATATCATTCATTACATAATTTTAACTTAACATTCCCAAAATCCTGACATAAGAGGTAATTTTCAAATATTTACAAGATACATCAATCTAGATTTGTCATTGATATTTCATTACACACAAAAAAAACTTATACAACATCAACCTATCAAGTACGAAATATTTGCCCCAAAATCTTCTAGCCTTCCATTGCCTCAACCCAATTTACACATTTTAGTGAGCGATAAGCTATCTTGAAAAAAATTATATATCAACGGGGTGAGCATATAAAGCTCAGCAAGTGACTAACATATCCATAGCAAAGAGGACATGTTTCAAACAAATAAGGTATCAAACTACAAAGTAGAGATACAAGATGAAACAATAGCATATTTTGTTTGAATGCAGAATTACAATGTTGTATCGTTCGAAGCACGTTTTGTTCATACAATCGAGGAAAGGTAATTGGAGCATATCATTGGCATAAGGAGCATATCGATGACATATGGTAATTTCAAGGCATAACTAAGACGTAAGGAGTATTTTGAATATCAATGGCATATAAAACAGTTCGGAACATATCAATGGTGAATGAAATGCTTCAGAACGTATCAATGGCATATGGAAATATTTCGGAAGAATAAGAAGCATTTCAGAACATATCAAAGAATAAATACGAAATAGAAGCTCAAACGTCGTACTCTAGCATAGTGCATGTGAGGTTTAACTCAGTGGTGGCTCCACGCCGTGATGAGTTCTCGACTCCATCTACGGGTAGCCCTTTCCTACTCGAGCCCTCTCACCCTGCCCAAGTGCTAGGTCGGCTCTGAATTTCATATCAAACAGATAGAAGGTGAAGTGGGATTCCAAACATAATATGGTCCATCCATTTCTGAATGACCACCAAACATAATCTAGAGCATCGTGGGCTCTAAGCACATACCCTTTACCATTTCTAGTAAAGGTCCAAATAATCCCACAAACACCAGAGTACAAAAGGGTATTGTGAATAATGAATTGGGACATATCAGAAGCACATGCAGAACAACGAAAAGTACATATGCCTTTCGAGTCAATACGATACAAATATAATCTTTCATAAATGTATTCAGATTTGAAAGAAAACAAAAGCAAGAGCATACAAGGATTTTAAGAAATCACATATAGCTCAATTGAAATAAGAAAGTTAGGTGAATTCAATGTCCAAAGAAATGAAACTGGAAGAGGCACATATCAAAAACAAATGCGGAACAATGGGATGCATGTGCCGAATCATTACGATGCAGACATGAACTTTAGATAGTAAAGGTTTTTGCCGAAAACAATTTCCAAACAGAAGAAACAAGGAAAGCCGAAATCGACCAAAGCTCGATTCTGACAGAATTTGATAGGAACATTATATGAACTATTTGGATAACCAATTATACTCCAATTTATACAAAATAGATGTCATTAGAAACCTTTGTCAATCTAGTTTTATGCAAATCAAGTTTTATAAGAATTGGAATTTACAACAAGGAGTTACAGATAATTTCGTAGCAAAAGGTCTGAAAATATTAGCTTTGTTTACTGAATCTATAGGGTCGATGAAAGCAGATGTTTCAGTTAGCAATTGTACTCCAAAAATTTCAAATCAGGTATATACAGAAAGAATTTTGAGTCTAGCTTCGAATAAATCATACTTTGTATGAATCAAAGTTCACAGCAGAAAGTTATAAGTAGTTAAGCAACAAGAGGTCAGAAATTTCAGTCCCTATTTTGCAGAATCTATAGGGTTAATTTAAACAGAAGTCTTAGTAGACATTTAAACTCCAAATCATTCGATCTTAGTATCAAAATAAAGATTATTTTGTCTACTTTCATATGGAATAGGTTTTGTCTAAATCAGAGTTTATTACAAAATGTTATGAATGAAACATTGTATAGAGGTCAGATTATCGAAAAATCACAGATTCATAGCTTTATATCAAAACGAAATAAGGTTTGGTTATCAGTTGAAATCTTTCAAATTTTGCAGAATAAAAATAGAAACAAAGATTAAGGTTACTGTGGGATGGGGTTAGAACACTTGCCTTAAAATCATTTGAATCCTAAATGTGGAAAAATTGATGAAAAACCTCAAGCTCTTCTTCTTCTTCTTCCCTTCTCTTCTCAAACTCACTTTGGCTGCAACTCTTCAGGTTTGTTTCTTTAGCCTTTCATCTAATTATTTGGGTTTTGGCTAATGCAAAAGTTGCAAAGTGTCATGCATGCATGAAAGGAGCTAGGTGTCATCTTTAGGGCAAAGATAAGTGGCACCAACCTTAGTTTAGCTAGTGAAACATGTCCACTATTTTTTTTTTAACTTAAATCTGAGTCTTTCATAAATTATATCAAACTTCTAATATTTACTCTTAGGTCCCTAGCCATAAAATTTTAATATAATATCATTTAATATAAAATAATTATTAAATAATCCTTATTTTTACAAACAAACCTTTTACTAAATTTTCAAAAATAGGGGATGTTACAATAGTGCATGTGAGGTTTAACTCAGTGGTGGCTCCACGCCGTGATGAGTTCTCAACTCCATTCATGGGTAGCCCTTTCCTACTCGAGCCCTCTCACCCTGCCCAAGTGCTAGGTCAGTTCTGAATTTCATATCAAACAGATAGAAGGTGAAGTGGGATTCCAAACATAATATGGTCCATCTATTTCTGAATGATCACCAAACATAATCTAGAGCATCGTGGGCTCTAAGCACATACCCTTTACCATTTTTGGCAAAGGTCCAAATAATCCCACAAACACCAGAGTACAAAAGGGTATTGTGAACAATAAATTGGGACATATCGGATGCACATGCGGAACAACGAAATGTACATGTGCCTTTATGAGTCAATACGATGTAAACATAATCTTTCACAAATGTATTCAGATTTAAAAGGAAATGAAAGCAAGAGCATAAAAGGATTCCAAGCAATCATATATAGCTCAATTCAAATAAGAAGGTTAGTTTGAAACTAGAATATGCGAAATCGACCAAAGCTCGATTTTTGGCAGAATTCGAGAGGCACATTGAACAAATGATTCAAACTATCAATTGTGCTCCAATATACTCAAGAAAGCTATCAAAAGAAAGGTTTATGAGTCTATATTCTGATCAAATAAGTTTTGTCTAAATCAGAGGTCAATACATGAAGTTATAACCATAACAAGGTAGAAAGGTCAGAATCTCAGAAGTTGCACAGATTCGAATCGTTATCTCTAAACAGGAGATATATCAAATACAAGGCTAGAACAATTCAAAGTTCCTCATATTCAAAGCAAATGTATAGATAAAATTACAATAAGGAAAGATCAGGACACTTGCAATAGGAAAGATTAGGAAGCTTGCAATAGGAAGGATCGGAACACTTGCACGAGGAAAGATCATAATACTTGCAATAAGAAAGATTAGAACACTTGCAGGAGAAACGATCGGGACACTTGCAATAGGAAAGATTAGAAAGCTTACAATAGGAAGGATCGGAACACTTGCCTTTCAAAGAGTTTGATCCGAAGATCCAAAGAAGGTGTCAACCCAAATCCTTCTACTTTTCCTCCGTGTCCTCTCCCTGTTCTGTGTTCTACATATGTCTTCTCTTTTTCCTCCACAACTGCAGCTCATGCAGAACATAGAGGCATAGTCACCTGCTCTCTCTTACTCTCATTCCTTCGTTTTCTTTTTCAAATGCAGCTGTCGCAGCCATCGCCACTGCCACTACCACAGTCGTAACCACGACCGCAGCCGCTGTCACAACTGCAGCCCCTTCCCCTGCACTACTTCCTTCCTCCCTTCTCTCGTTCCTACTTTTTCTTTCCCAAACACAGCTGTCGTAGACGCAGCCGCAATCACGGCCACATCCCCTTTTTTTTTCCCCTTTCCTTTCTTTTTATTTCCCAAAAGCAGCTACTGCAGCCACCACCGTTGCCGCAGCTACCGCAGCCAACGTCGCAGCCGAAGTCGTAGCCACGGCCACAGCCACCACAGCCGCAACCTCTTCTTCCTCCCATGCTCTATTTCCTCTCCTTCTCTTCTAGTTGCAGCTGCCACTACCGCAACTGCCTCCCCTTCTCCTCTTCCTCTCTTCTTCCCTTTTCCTTTCTCTTCTTCTTCCTTTCCTTCTCTTCTTTCCCAGCTGCACTGCTGCAGTCGCAGCCTCAGCCACGGCTGCAGCCTCTTCTTCCTCCCCTGCTCATCTTCCTCTCCTTCTTCTCTTCCAACTGCAGCTGCCATCGTCGCAGCCGCAGCCCCTTCTTCCCCTTCTCTTCTTCCTCTCCTTCCCTTCTTCCTTCCTCTCCCTCTTTCCCTGCCACAGCTACAGCTGCCACAGCCGCAGCTGTGGCAGGGAAAGAGGGAGATAACCTTGATGGGAGGAACTTTCTTAATAACTTATCCTAGACCCTCTGCTCTCGCCTATAAATAGACAGGACCTCTAGGGGCTAAGGGGGCATATGATAGATAGGACCTCTAGGGATTAAGTGTGCATCTGAGTAGTGCATCATCTGAGTGCATCAGAGTGCGTCTGAGTAGCATCTCAGCAATTGAGAGATGAAAAGATAGGAAGAGAGGAGAAAGATCTAGTTTTCCTTGCAAATCCTTGCAGATTGATATTTCAGATCCGAAGATGAAGCGCTTGAAGATCAGATAAGATTTATTTTTCTAAACAATAAGAAAAGGTACGTATCGTAATATTGTCAGATCTAATTTATTTGATTTCAATCTTGGCATAAAATTTTTTTCGTATTACAGACAGCATGATTACAGATTTTATACTAATAATTGGTATCAGAGTCAGGTTCTTGAGATCAAATATATTAGATCTATTATTGTTCTTTATGTTAGGATCAAGAGCACTAAGAGGGGGTGGTGAATTAGTGCAGCGGAAATCTTTCAACGATAAAACACGTTCGAACGATAGAAACGATTTTGGTGTGAAAGCCGATCCTAAGATTACTTCAACTTAAGTTCAAGCGAGATGACGTTAAAATCAATCTATGAATGCAGTTTGCAGTTATGATGAAAACCAGAATATAAGCGCAAACTGAAATACGACGTTCGTACGAAGAAGCTGATTTACGTCTAAATGCTGATTCGTAAATCAATTGATTAGGCGAGATGCAGTTTAAGCAAGGATGTAAAGGCAGTTTGCAGTTATGATTGAAATCAAAACGTAAACGCAAACTGAAATATGATGATCGTACGAAAAAATAGATTTACGTCTAAACGCTGATTAGGAAAGTGCAAAGCTTGAAACCTGATTGTATATGCGCAGAAAGCAGTAAGCTTTAAAGGAGGTTTGCAGTAAAGGTAATATGCTCAAAGTAAGTGCAAACCGAGATTTAGAGTGGTTCGGTCAATCTTGACCTACTCCACTTTTGGCTTCCTCCACAGACGAGGTCACCGACGTCAACTAGAGGCCTTCCTTCAATAGGCGAAGGCCAACCACCCCTTTACAGTATCACTCCTTTTGATGGGCTTAGGAGACAACCCTTATAGAATTTTCTCTCCTCTCTTTACAGCTCAGAACTTGGAAGAAAAGAGGAAGAAGAACTTTTGGTCTTTACAACAATTTTGAGCTCTAAAAATCACAGAACAAGATCAAGATTTCAGTGTGTATTCTGTGCTCTCTTAGTGCTGAATGGGTGGGGTATTTATAGGCCCCAACCCAGTTTAAATTTGGAGCTCAAAACTGTCAATTCCCAGAATTTCGGGATCAGGCGGTTGCACCTCCTGACTGGAGCGATTGCACCGCTTGGCAGAGCTCGAAGACTGAGCCTCTAGGCGGTGCCACCTCCTGTCAGGGGCGGTTGTACCTCCTGCCAGAGCTCAAAGACCGAGCTCAGGCAGTGCAACCTCCTGACTGAGGCGGTTGCACCGCTCAGCCAGTGCTCGGAAACCGAGCCCAGGCGGTGCCACCTCCTGTCAGGGGAGGTTGCACCACCTAGTCTCGCTCGGAGACTGAGCCCAAGCGGTGCCACCGCCTGGCTGGAGCGGTTGCACCTCCCAGTCTCGCTCAGAGACTGAGCCCAGGCGGTGCAACCTCTTGCCTTGGGCGGTTCAACCGCCTTGTAGAAATCAGGGTCCGAATGGGTTGATCCATTCGGCCCAATTTGGGTTTTTCAGGGGCCCAATTGCCCCAAGATTAAGTTAATGGGATCACCTCCCATTTCCAACTTAATCATTGTGCTAACTACGATATTCCCTAAAACATATACTGCAACTTGCTCCGGTGCGTCAATCGCTTCTTCCGGCGAACTTCCGTCGATCATTCGATGAACTCTCGGTGATGCTCCTGCGGATTTCCGGCAAACTCCTGGACTTGCGACGATCCACTTAGCGAGTTCTGACGAGCTTCTTTGGCAAGCTCATGGACTCCTCGGATTTGTTCCTGCAGAACCTCCGATGACTGTCCGAACTTCCGCCGAACTCTCGAACTCCCAACGTGATCATTGTCTTGACTCCGGCGCAACTCCTGCTGCATGTCTTACTTTTATCGTAGTTAATCCTGCACACTTATCTCAACATATGGATTAGATAACAAATGACAATTGACTTCATCATCAAAATCTGAGATTCAACACTTTATGATGCCTGAATGATTGTCGGATATTATAGATCTGTTTTCTTTCTATATGATATGCTCTATTACTGTTTATGAGCAATGTATAATTTTATGTTTGATCGATTAATTTACTGTTTCTTATCATCGATGTTATTGAGATGATCATCTCTGTTGATCGTTGTCGACGAAGGGCCGTGTACCACCCCGCAGCCGCGCGTGCGCAGGCAGAGGTTCGCTTGCGTGCGGTGGCGGCACCGCCCCCCGTGGAAAGAGGGCAGCGGCAGCGGCCGCGCCAAGGCGGCGGCCAAGTGTGAGCAAGAACCGCGGCAGCCGCGCGCAGGTAGTGGCAGCGGTCGCGCGTGGGCACAGGCAGCGCGGCGGCATGGCAACCGCGCACCGGCGGCGGCCGCGCGTGGGTAGGCCGTGCACAGGCGGCGGCCACGCGCAGGCAGGAACCGCCGCAGCGGCCGCTCGTGGGCAGACGCAGCCCCCGCGGCGGCAGCGGCCGTGCCCTGGCAGCAGCCGCGGCCAGCCCTTCAGCGCTGCACGTAGCGTCGCAACGGCCGCGCGCAAGCGGCGGCAGCGCCGCACGTCGCAACGGCCGCGCCGCACGCGCAGGCGGCGGCAGGCAAGGCGGGTGGCAGCAAGGCAGATTAGGGTTTTGGCATAATTACGGTTTTGACCTCGAGGTTAGGGTTTTGCAAAATTACAATTCTGCCCTTTGCAAATATCGTAATTCCAGTTTATGTTCTATCAACATATTTACAGTTTTACCCTCGAGTTTAATTTTGCCAAATTACAGTTCTGCCCTTTGTGAATTTCTTAATTACAGTTTATATCCTATCATATATTTACAATTTTATTCTTATGAAATTGAGAATTTTAAGTTATATTCTTAATTATAAAATTGATAAATATGATTTATTATAATTATGATTGAATTTAATCATGATTATATTTTGGTTATTTGATTATATTTAATTTTTGATTTAAAAAAAATTATAAATTATGGTTTACTTTATAGTTTTCTCATATGAATTATTGATTATACATGTGATAAATAAAATCCAATTATTGTTCTTGGATATTTATTTAGTTATTCATATGTATATATTTGAAATTGTGAAATAATATTTACCTTTCACATGAAGGTAATGAAGACATGATTTATATGTTATCATGATTATTATATGAGTTTTCTTTTACTGATTAAAGTTCAATAATTATTATGATTATTCTATTATTGAACTGCTTAGTATTAATGTTCAATAATTATTATGGTTATTTTATTATTGAAACTGTTTAGCATTAATGTTCAATAATTATTATGGTTGTTATTCTATTATTGAACTGCTTAGCATTAATGTTCAATAATTATTATGATTATTTTATTATTAAAACTGCTTAGCATTAATGTTCAATAATTATTATGGTTGTTATTCTATTATTGAACTGCTTAGAATAAATTAAAGAAATTTGATGAATATTATTTGTAATTCATTTTCTTAAGTTTTATCTGATTTGTAGCTGCCAAAGTAGCATTGGATGATAAACTTTTGTGATATGAATTACAATAAATGTCTTATCATTTATAGGACATTTTAGATTGTATTTTATATTTTTGTATTGGTCTTGTAGCCACCAAAATGACCTGGACCGATAATTTATAAAATACATTATGAAATTAGTTCTAAATGATATTAAATAAAAATAATATTCATAATGATAGTATAAATCAAGATAAAGAAATTTAGTGAATATTATTTATAATTTATCTTCCTAAGTTTTATCTGATCGGTAGCTACCAAAGTAGCCTGGGATGATAGGCTTATGGGATATGAATTACAATAAAGTTCATGTCATTCATAGGATATTTTAGACTGTATTTTGAATATTATTTTTATCTGACTGTATTTTGAAATGCATATCAAATCATAAACACTATCAATTGGTTTCATCATCAAAATCCGAGATTCAACAATCTCCCCCTTTTTGATGATGACAACCAATTGATGGCGGAGTTAACCTTAACTCCCCCTATCAATATAGCATATTTGAGATGAACCTTGAATTCAAATTGAATTCAAGTTAAAGCAAATTTAATCAAGAATATTTGCAACATGTCATCGTAAAATCATGTATAGTCAAAATTATAATACATCATTCCATGCATGATCATTATCATAACTTCTCCCCCTTTGTCATCAATAAAAACGAGAAGTGCAACTAGTAAATTTTAGAGATATACATATTTTGTAACACATAAGCTAGCAAATTGTTTATCACTTTATAACATCCCTAATCACCAAATCATCATTAATTTTAAAGATGTGCAAGATTGTAAAGTTTGTACTTTTGCTTCTTAAGATAGGTAAGCTAGTAATTTTTGGTGATATTCAAGAGAGCAAGTTTTTTCTTCTCTTTTGAGAAGTGCAAGCTAGCAATTTTGCTTCTACTTGGGATGTGCAAGCTAGTAATTCTTGCTACTCTTTTGAGTTGGGCAAACTAGCAAGTTTTAGATATGCAAGCTAGTAAGATAACAAGTTTTACATCAAGCAAGCTAACAAATTGTGCACCATACAAGCTAGTAAATTTTACATTATTTTAGAACATGCAAGCTAGTTCTTTCTCCCCCTTTGTCATTGTCAAAAAGAAGGGAAGAAAATAATTTTGTAATTCTTTTCCCTTTTACAACAATTTTCAAATCATGACAAAGGTAAAGTATCCATTTTATTTCAATATATTTATGCATCATTATAGTTTTAAATTAAAACATGCACAATTTCAAACCCTTATATTTCATCCTTACTTCATGCATGATACCAAAAATAAATCATCACTATGGGCATATCATACATGATACTTAAGCATTCATGATACATCATTTTAGCAAAAAATTATAATATTGCATGCATTATTCCAAATCATAAATAATTCAAATCATGATGGTATCAAAATGTCAAAAATCCTACTATGCATTATCATAAATTCTTATTTGTATGCATCAACATAATAACTTGAGTATTTCATGTAGAATTTCACATCATCACATGAAAAATATCAAGAGAATTTTGGTGGTGAGATATACTTCATGAATACATGTTCAAGGCTCTCTTCGAGATGTTCAATGACCTCTTCTTCTACTAGTTCAATCACAAGAAGTCTCCATTTTTTACAGCGATGCTTGTGGCTCCACAGTTTGTCGCAATGCCAACATAACCCCTTCGTAGATCGCTCCCGAAGCTCTTCTCTTGTCAACCTTTTTGGTGCAAGGGCTCGCTTGACAATAGGGGGGGCTGAGGGCTTTGGTATTCCTGGTCGTGGAGTGACCCTAATCCTCTATGCTTCATGGTTCAATCGCTCCTCTTGAAGTCGTGCGAAAGATATGGCTGCTATAAGCGTGTATGGTTATCACGCTTTAACTTCTCCCTGGATCTCCGGCTTAAAGCCCTCAATAAAGGTCCATAATAGCTATTTTTTAGACCAATCATGAGTTTGATTTGATAACATTTTAAACATGGTTTGGTACTCCTGAATGGTGGAGGTTTGTCAGATCTTTGCTAGTTGTCTGTCAATGTTCTCGTAATCGGTTGGTCCGAAGCGGATCAACATTCGTTCTTTGAATTGTCACCATAACAGGACTCCATGAGTGTGTTAAAATTAGTCAAATCACTGTATGGCATCGCCTTCAAAATGTATAGCTATAATTTCTACCATAGATACGTCCGCGATTTTGTGGTACTGAAAATATCACTCCGCGTGCGAAATCCAACCAATCGGGTCTCCTTCTTCCCATCTAGGGAAGTCCACCCTCATGCATGGATAGTAGGGATTGGTCATAGAGCCTCCCCTCACTTGGAAGTCATCTCTTTAGTCAGAACTCTCTTCTTGATGTGATTTCTTCGGGCTTGGTGGTCGGCCCAAACTGAGTTCGGTAAAGAGAGTCTAAATCTTATCTTCCATTCGTGTCTCGAAGGTTTCAAATTTAGCATTGATTACCTTCTCAGATGTCATAGTAATGCTAAGATTCCTCTTTTTATCTTGGGTTAAAGACATGTATTGGTTGAGAGAAGTGATGGTCGAAAAGGTTGGTGGATTGGTGGATGTGGGCTGTGGTTTAGGCTTATTTTGTGGTTGTTTTGGGTGCGATTTGAGGATGTGGTTTGGTGGAGTTTAAGGGCTATAATGGTAGTGGATGAAGGTTAGGGAAAAAAAGTTTTAGATCTGTGGTAGATGGCAGCAAAGGTTTGATAGAAATCAGTGAAAGTTGCTGCAGATAGGTGTTGTCTTGTAAGAGCAGAATTGTCATCGAAGAAACATCGGTTTCTTGACAAAATTTTTAGCAAAAACCAAGAGATTTGAGGAGGAAATTTGACAACAAAATTTTGATTTAGATAATAGAAATAATGACAAATTTAATCAAGAAAATTTCAGCAATATAATAGCAAGGAAATTGGTGCAAGTTGCGATAGCAGAATTCTCGTCGAAAAATTCAAACGGTTTGCGACGAAAATTTATAGCAACACAAAAACGTTTTCAGAGATGAATTCCTCTATATATCAATCTTAGATTGAAGCCAAGATGATCTATGAAGCGTATAAGAAATTTTATTCAAAAAGGATATCAAATAAATTGGTTAAAGCCAACAATATACGGTTGAAATTTTCTGCAGCAATACTTCATTTGCAAAGATGAAAACTTTTACGATGAAAAGAGTTCACAGCACGGGATAGATAAAAAAAACTTCTTCTTGGTATTTTGAATGAAAAATTACTGCAACAAAAGATATTGGTGATAGGAGAATACTAGATCTCTGATGCAATTGGAGGTGATGGTAGTAGATTGATTTGATCTACATTAGAAGATGACGGTGGAGATGGCGACGTCAAGAGCAATTGTGGGAATTGCTTAGCTAGTAGTGGGCGGTAGGGATGGCAACAAGATCGCTACTCTGATACTAGATAATAGAACCCTAGAGGAATTCTATATAGATTGATCTTTGAGGGGGATCAACCCTTGGAACAGTATAAGGGTTCCACCCTCCTATAAGTTGGCCAAATGACTGCAATTGTTGATGAATCTTATTCTTAAAAAGATAGAGGCTACATGCTTATATGGGGCTCCAAACCCTAGCCCTAGGGACTGCTTCCTAAGTGAGTTATCCCTTTTGCCCTCAACCCTAACTAACCAGCCCAGTAAAAGGGGGCGATGCCTAGGAAGCCCAAAGGCCCAATATATAAACCCTAGCCACTCTTCTTTATAGGATAGAGACAGCTACGTGGGGTTTATTACAATTTCATAGGGTTTTATTAGCTGCTTCTTAGTTGAGTAGGACCCAACCCTGCTAGGGTCCTATCACTTGTGAAAAGGAGAATCGAGTTGTAAGGGTAGTTGATCTTTGCCCATTGAAGAAAGATTGTTAGTGGATGTCAATAGCCTTGATGGAAGAGGAATCAACGGAGTGGATGTAGGTCACGATGACCAAACCACTATAAAACTCGATTTGTATTTCGTTTTGAGCAATTTACTTTTACTGCAAACTACTTTACCTTCTAACTTCTTTCACTATACTCCTATACTCTTTCAAGTTAATATCTTTATGAAATGGTTTTCATCGGAATCAAGTTTTTATCGTACGAAGATTTTCAAATGAAGTAATTTTTCCGCTGCACTAATTCACCTCCCCCCCCCCTCCTTTTTAGTGCCAACTCGTTTCTAACGGAATCGAAGTTGGGTCAGAGTTAATGATCGGGTATCGGGCTAGATGAATCAGGGGATACACTAAAGGATCGAACGATGTAGTGAAAGCTCATCGGGAGTTCACCGGAAGTTCACTAAGAGTTCGGTTGAACAATTGACGTGCCAGACAACTTATATTATGTGTATCATAATTGTTTTAGCCTTAACTATCATAGTTAGGACTTTAATTTGAGTTAGTTTTGGAAGAAATCTTACTAACTCAATTAGAGACTAATTGGGCCTAAAATAAGACTGAATTGGGCCGGTTGGATAGCCCATTCAACCACTTGAGCCACATCAGGCGATGGCACCGCCTAGACTAGGTAGTGGTACCACTTGAGGCTCAACCTCCTAGGTGGTCTAGGTGGTGGTACCACTAGAGCTCGGTCTCCTAGACTTTGTTAGGCGATCGTACTACCCAGACTGGGCGGTGGTACCATCCACTATCAGTTTATAGGTGGTGGTACCGCCTAGTACTGGCGATGGTACCGCTAGTACACTGGAAACCTGGGATGAGATACTTTTTGGCTCCATTTTAAAAGCCATTGGGGCTTATAAATATCCCAATCTTTCCTACATGAAAGAGCACGAAAGTGTGAACAAAAATCTTGAGATTTTGGGTTGTAAAATTGCTAAGTGTCCTTCTTCTCCCTTTCTAGTTTTGTGATCATTCAAGAAGAAGTTTGAGACTTGTAAGGGTTATCTCCTAAACCCATGAAAAGGAGAAAGTGTTATAAATGGGTGGTTGGTCTTCGCCCATTAAAGGAAGACCATTAGTAGACGTCGATGGCCTAAACGGAGGAGGAATCAGGAGTGGATGTAGGTCATGATGGTAGAACCCTAGCGGATTCTAAGCTTGGGGTTGATCTCTTTAGGGGATCAGCCTCCTTGGAACTCTATAGGGGTTCCTTCCTCCAAGTTACTGCTCAAAGGCTGCTAAAAAGATTCATCTATTGCTTGTTAAAAGAGGATGAATACATGACTATTTATAGGGCTTCTAAACCCTAACTCCTAATAGGACTACTACTCAAGACTCCTACATCTAACCAACTCCTAATAAGACTCATACTCTAAGAAGCAACCTCCCAACTAACCCTAATCCTAGCCGACCTCTTCACCTCTTTAATAGGGATCGACTAGGTAGGTTTTACATGAATGACCCTTTCAATAAAATTCAATTAGGACTCTCCTAGCTAGAGTCCTAACAGACCCGTTCTCTTCAAATCAGCTTTGTCCTCGAGGCTGACGATCCATGAATTCTGGGAATTTGATCTTCAAGTAGTCATAGTTCTCCCAAGTGACATCTTCTGCTGGTAGGTTCACCCACTGTATTAGCACTTCAGTAGTAGATATTTGTTATCGAGTCATAATCCGTCGATCAATAATGGCACTCGACTATGTCTGGAGTTCTCCTTGGGTAGTCATATTTGGTAGATGGCTTTGGGCTGTCTCGTTTTGTCCCAACTTGAGCTTTAAACACGACACATGGAAGACTGGATGGATTCGGGAGCTAGCGGGTAAGTCCAATCTATATGCTACCGCTCTGATGCACTCCAAAATTTGGTAGAGTCCATAGAACCAAGGTGAAATCTTCATAGATGCTCTGGTATGGATTGATGTTTGCTTGTATGGCTGGAGTCGTAGGAAGACCCAATCTCCTACTGAAAATTCTCTTTCACCTTTGTGTTGATCATATTACGATTTCATCCTTGCTTGGGCTGTAGTAAGATTATCTTTTAGTAACTTCAGCATTTTGTCTCTGTCCTATAGTTCCCTGTCTACTTGTTCTAATTTAGAGGTTCCCAACACATATTTTGGGATCACAAGGGGAGGTTGGCCATACATAGCCTCATAGGGAGTACATTTTGTGGATGAATGATAAGTTGTATTATACCATCACTCGACCCAGGGAAGCCACTTTGTCTACTCTTTTGGTCAGTCACTGGTGAAGCATTTGAGGTATGTCTCCAAGCACCTGTTCACCACTTTAGTCTGGCCGTCGGTTTGTGGGTGATATGCCATATTCATTTTCAATTTAATGCCCTGCATTTGGAATAACTCTGTCCAAAATCTACCTGTGAAGACCCTATCATGATCACTTACAATAGATCTTGGCATCCCATGCAATTTTACAATATTCTCCATAAAGATTCGAGCAATACTAGAAGTAGTGTAGGGATTACGAACAACGCAAAAGTGAGCATCCTTTGTAAGGCGATCAACCACAACAAGAATTGTACTTTTTTTCTTGTGATGAGGGAAGACCTTCGATAAAGTCCATTGATATATTAGTCCATATTGAGTCTGGGACGGGTAGAGGTTGCAGCTTTCCGGGGCTTGCCACTGTCTCGCCTTTATGTCGTTGACATACATCACAATGTGCCACAAATTTAGCAATAATATTTTTCATCCCTACCCAATAAAAAAATTACTTAATTCTCTTATAGGTTCTAAGGAACCCAGAGTGCTTGGCCATAGGTGTAGAATGCATCTCTTGAAGGATAGTCTTTATGTAAGTAGAATTTAGCACAAGCATAATGCGTCCCTTATAGCATAATTCTTTTTAGTCCCAATTGTAATGAGCCACGGAGTTTGGTGCTTCCTATAATTTTTTTATGATCTTACTGGTCTCAGAATCTTCCTGTCATTCCTTCTTAATATCCTTAAGGAAGTCGCTGGTCAGAAGTGAAACAACAAAAAATTCAGCTTGCTCGGGTAGCCACGAAAGCGCATCTACATCAACATTCTCTTTCCCCTTTTTCTAAGTTATTTCATAATCATATCCAAGAAGCTTTGTTACCCATTTTTGCTGCTCGGGAGAAGATATCTTCTGCTCTAAGAAATATTTTAGGCTTTTATGGTCGATCTTGATTTGAAAGCATCATTCGATCAAGTACGGTCTCCATTTGGTCACCGCATGCACAATCACGAGAATCTCCTTATCGTAAATAGTCATCTTGAGATGGAAAGGAGTTAATGCCTTACTAGTATAAGCAAGGGGGTGACCATCTTGCATTAGTATAGCACCAATTTCGACTCCGAAGGCATCGACTTCAATAACAAAAGTCTTGCCGATGTTGGGTGGCGCTAGTACGGGCATTGTTGTCATTGTGGATTTAAGTTCATTGAAGGCGGTGGTGGCTTTGTCCAACCATTAGAAAGCATCTTTTTTCAGTAAGGAAGTAAAGGTGCACTGATCTTTCCATAGTTTTTCATGAAATTACGATAGTAGCTTGTTAAACTGAGAAAGCCGTGTAGTGATTTTATATTCCTCGGGGTCGGCCAGTTCTGCATTGCTTCAATTTTGGAGGGGTCCATTGCCACCTTCCTCTGATATAATATGCCCAAGATATTCCACCTTCTGTTGAAGAAAGCTACACTTCCATTTTTTGACAAAAAGAATATGTTCTCATAAAATAATCAAAACAAGTCGTAAGTGCTGAAAATGACTTTCAAGAGAAGGACTGTAAATAAGGATATCGTCGAAGAAAACCAACACAAACTTATGAAGATAATTCTGAAAAATATCATTCATAAGGCTCTAGAAGGTGGGAGCATTGGTGAGACCAAAGGGCATTACCAAAAATTTGTAGTGGTCGTTGTGTGTTCGAAAGATAGTTTTCGGTATATCTTCTTCGTACACTTCTATTTGATGATAACCGGATCGAAGGTCTAGCTTTGTGAAGACTTGTGCTCCCTTTAATTCATCAAGCAATTCATCTACTACTGGAATAGAATATTTGTCCTTGATGGTTATGCCGTTGAGAACTTAATAATCAACGCACATTCACCATGTTTCGTCCTTCTTTCATACGAGGAGCACCGATGAAGAGTAGGGGCTGCAACTTGGCCGAATAACTCTTGTTTCAAGCATCTCTTTTATAATCCTTTCTATTTCATCCTTCTAGAGATGTGGATACTAATATGGCCGAGTATTTGCCAGAGGTTTGCTCGGAAGAATCAGGATACAATGATCATGCCGACGGGTAGGAGGTAGGTTACGCGGTTCGTCAAATATATCTGAAATTTCAGCAAGCAAAGGAAGTATGTTTGGATCTTCAAATTCTATTGGCTCTCTTTTAGTTTTTTACTCAAGTTGTACCAAAAATCCACTGCATCCTTTGTGCAAAACCTTCTCCATTCGTTGTGTGCAAATCGTCGTTACGTCGCCCCCACGTTTCCCATGCAGTATCACCTGTTTCCCCTTACTGTAAAATTTTATAATTAATTTCATAAAATTTTAGGAAACATCACTTAATGTCATAAGACATTTGATGCCAAGCATGACCTCATAATCATCAAGAGGGAGGAGGAAGAAATCTGTAATTATGATAGCAAAGGCCATGAGTTATTTGCAATGATTACTATATTGAAAGACCGACCTATTGCTTACACTGTTAAAAAGTGGAGACCATACTTACTTGATTAACGGGTTGTGATGCATTGCAGATAGCCTATGATTGAAGTGCTGAAAGAGAAGCTCCCCGAGATTGATGCTACTCAGCCTTGAGGACAAGATTGATTTGAGGAGGGAGGAATTGTTAGGACCCTTTTTCTAAGCTTTTGAATAATGTTTTCGAGTATGTTTAGTTTAGTTGTTTATTGAGTCGGTTTGGTTCAATTAGAGTCAAGTAGAGGTTTATTTAATATTTATTTATTATTAGAGTTCAAGTCCTGATGGACTCTGAGTGGAACTCTATAAATAGTTATGTAACTCTTTCTTGAAAAATCAATCAATCAATGAAATGTTATTCCATACTGTGGACAAACCCTAGGAGGCTGATCCCCTTGAAGTGATCAAGGAGGGCCGATCCCCTCGAAGTGATCAAAGAGGGTCGATCCCCTCGAAGCGATCAAGGAGGTTGATCCCCTCGAAGCGATCATTATCATTCCCTCCATTTCATCCCATTTTCTATCATTTCTTCTTTTTTACAATAAGACTTTAGGGTCTTATCATTGATCTCCATCCAATTACCTAAGCCTCTTAGACTAGTGGGTCTCTACCCAATAATCTCTTATTAGTTCTTATTGGATCTCTCATCCATAGGATCCAATAATTTAGGAGCTTATTGGATTTCTAATAAGATAGGGGCTCTGGCGAAAATCTTATATTCGAACCTCTACTTGTCGCAACGCCTACCATATGTATTGACCCACTAGGCCCAATATCGAGTTGGCTATGAGTCATATATATTAGAACTCCTTTTGGCTCTATAAATTATTATCTCCATAATAATTCACTCAAATCATCGATTACAGATGTGCTAGGCCACTACGTCGTAGTCCCTAGATGATACAAGAGAATCCAATCCATTGGACCTATCTGTTCTTAATTACCGTGTACCTATAGTCCCTCATCCAACTAATATCCTAGAAACTATATACCAAACATGGTGCTGTTAGGGCCATACGGTTTCTCCTTGAGTCTCACTCTAATCGGATTCTTCCGGAGAACTATTTCTCTCTCAATCCGAATGACCTTGGCTAAGGATTTATCTGAACTATTGGGGCCTATAAATACCACACTCTTTTCTCCATGAAAGGGTAACAAAGTACAATAAAAAAGTATGAAAATGAAACTCTTAAGTGTTGGGGTGTTAAAAGTGTTGTAAAAGTAAGAAGAGTCTGATAAGACCCTAAAGGTCTTATCGTCGCTTTGATACCAAATGATAAGACCCTAAAGTCTTATCGTCGCTCTGATACCAAATGATAAGACCCTAAAGTCTTATCGTCGAAGAAAGGGGAGAAATAGGGATGATAATGATCACTTCGAGGGGATCGACCTCCTTGATCTCTTCGAGGGGATCGGCCCTCCTTGATCTCTTCGAGGGGATCGGCCCTCCTTGATCTCTTCGAGGGGATCGGCCCTCCTTGATCGCTTCGAGGGGATCGGCCTCCTAGGGTTTGTCAAAAGACAGAATAATATTTTTCATAGATTTCTGAAAAGAAACAGTTACATCCCTATTTATAGAGTTCCACCCAAAGTCTATCACGACTTGAACTCTAATAATAAATAAATATTAAATAAACCTCTACTTGACTCTAATTGAACCAAATCGACTCAATAAACAACTGGACTAAACAAACTCAATAAACATTATTCAAAAGCTCAGAAAAAGGGTCCTAACAGTTCCTCCCTCTTCAAATCAGCCTTGTCCTCAAGGCTGAGCAGCATCAATATCTAGGAGCTTCTCTTTCAGCACTTTAGCCATAGACTATCTGTAACGCATCACAACCCGTTGATCAAGTAAGTATGATCTCCACTTTTAATAGTGTAAGCAACAAGTCGGTCTTTCAATGTAGCAATCATTGCATGAAACTTCTGGCCCTGTATAATCAATTTTATCTTTGAACCTTTGCTATCACAAGTGAAAATCCGTCCATCAACGATCTTTACTTCGAATCTGTCATAGTCTTCAATGTGGTGGGCCAATCGGTCAACAGTCTCACTGTCCATAAAATTGTTAGTGCTACCAGTATCAATCAAAACTATAACAGGCTGATGTTCCAAAGTTTTGCCAACTTCCATAGTTTGCGGGTTAGAGTAGTCGGCTAATGCATGCATTGTATATATGGTAGGTCCAACATCTTCATTAGAATTTATACCTTCATGATCGGAGTCCACATTCTTAGCTTTCGGTTCCTCTCCAATTGGTTCAATCATCAGAAGTTGCCCTTGTTTACATCGGTGCTCCATACTCCATTTTTCATCATAATACAAACCCCTTACTGATCTTTCCTTGCTAATTTTTTTCTCATGTAGATTTGCAAATGAGATCGCAGCTATCATAGTACGGGGTTGACGAGCCTTAACTTCACACCGGATCTCTGGAGTAAGCCCTTCAATAAATGTATCCAGAAGTTGTCGGTTCGACCAATCTCTAGCTTGATTTGATAATCTTTCAAACCTACTCTGATATTCTAACACTGTAGAAGTTTGATGAATTTTGGCGAGCTGGCAATCAACATTCTCATATTCGGATGGGCCAAAGCGAACAAGAAGCCCTCTTTTGAACTGCTCCCACGAAGGAACTCCGTGAAAAGTTTCATACCAATCGTACCACTGGAGTGCATCTCCCTCGAGTTGGATTGAGGCCACTTCTACCTTGGATTCTTCTGGGGTTCTGTGAAAACGGAAAATATTTTCTGCCTTAGAGATCCAATTGGTCGGATCTCCATCTTTCCATCTTGGAAATTCCATCTTCATGTATGAGTAATTTGTGTCACAATGTTGGGACATTTTTCCTGTATTTTCAGATCTATGCAATGTAGAACTTGAGCCCTCATTTTGTTGAAATTTGCTGAGGCTCTCCATTAGGCTCTTTTTGAAATCATTAAGTGTTTCTTGCAGTCGATTCTCAATTCTGATTTCCAATGCTTCCATTTGTGCTTTCACCGAGTTATCAATGGCCATTGCATAAGACTGCAAATCTGTAATCTCAACTCCTATTTTTGGTGTCGGGTCAAGGGCATCAACACTATCGATGCGAAGTTACCGAGGAGGTGGACGCCAAGGGCAGTGCTGCGGTCGCTGCATTGTAGGAAGAGTAGCTGCCCTGTTTCTATCGAGGCGTGGGGTGAGAGCGCCGAGGTTGGAAGGCGACTGCGTTGATGTGGCTGCAGCTAGGGGTAGTGTCACCAAGGGCCTGTCACTGTGGTGGTTGCGACGGTGCGGATGGAAGGCAGCGTTGCTCTGTCTCTACCGCACTACGAAGGCGTTGGTGACGTCGATGGATCGCGTGCGGTTGAGGACACAACGGTGTCGTTGAAGCGACCGAAACAGAGCTTGCTGCGTGTGCTGTTGGAGGGAGGCTGCCGTGGTGTTGCCGAGGTTGAGGCTGCAGGGGAAAATAGGAATCGACGGTGGCAGGCTGGGCGGCGAGCGGCGTCGTCGCTGGCTGGGCAGCAGCGGCGACGGTGGTGGCAACCGTTCGCAGCAGCAAGAGGATTGCCCTGTTTCGGTCACCAAGGGGGCAGAGCAAGGGGGAGTGGCGGCGGTCGTTCTCGCCCGAGCCAGGGGGAGCGACGGCTGGGAGGCGAGCGGCGGTCGCCTCACGGTGGCTGGCAGCGGTGGTGGATCGGCTGGAAGGCGACGGCGCTCGAGGCGCGGCTACGATCGACGAGGGGCTGCGGCAACAGAGGAAGCTCTGTTTCTACAACCGCAGCAAGGAGGGGCTGCGGCAACCGGCGGTTGCGGCTGTGGTGCCGGCGGTCCTTCTCGCTCGAGCGAGGTGGGAACGCGAGGAGAAGAGGTCGCTGGCCAGGTGATCGAGCAGAGGCGATGCGGCTGGGAACAAGGGCAATCCGTGAGTTGCCCTGTTTCGGTCGCCGCGAGGAGGGCGACAATCGGCCGTTGCGGCTGCGACCCAAGGGAAGGCGGTGGAGAGGCAGCGGTGGTGGCGCGGCTGGGAGCAGCGTCACCAACGATCGCCGAGGAGGAGAGGTCGAGCGGCTGCGCTGCGACGCAAGGGGAGGCGGGCGGCGGTAGTAGGGCTGGGATGGACGTTGGCAGCGTCGTCTCCTGGCCGGGGAACAGCGGCGGCGGTGGTCGCCAGCCGGGAAGCGGGGCGATGGTGGGCGCTGGCCGGAGAGAAGCAGCGGCGGGTGGGCTGGCCGGAAGCAGGGGACGCAGGGGTGGCTGCGGCTTCTTCTTCCTCTCGTGTTTCTTCTTTCCTTTTTTTTTTTTTTTTTTTTTTTGAACGCGATGACGAACTACAGCGAGAACGCCGAGGATCGCTGCTCTGATACCAAATGATAAGACCCTAAAGGTCTTATCGTCGCTTTAATACCAAATGATAAGACCCTAAAGTCTTATCGTCGCTCTGATACCAAATGATAAGACCCTAAAGTCTTATCGTCGAAGAAAGGGGAGAAATAGGGATGATAATGATCACTTCGAGGGGATCGGCCTCCTTGATCTCTTCGAGGGGATCAGCCCTCCTTGATCTCTTCGAGGGGATCGGCCCTCCTTGATCTCTTCGAGGGGATCGGCCCTCCTTGATCGTTTCGAGGGGATCAGCCCTCCTTGATCGCTTCGAGGGGATCGGTCGAGGGGATCGGCCCTCCTTGATCTCTTCGAGGGGATCGGCCCTCCTTGATCGTTTCGAGGGGATCAGCCCTCCTTGATCGCTTCGAGGGGATCGGCCTCCTAGGGTTTGTGACATAATAATATTTTTCATAGATTTCTGAAAAGAAACAGTTACATCCCTATTTATAGAGTTCCACCCAAAGTCTATCAGGACTTGAACTCTAATAATAAATAAATATTAAATAAACCTCTACTTGACTCTAATTGAACCAAATCGACTCAATAAACAACTGGACTAAACAGACTCAATAAACATTATTCAAAAGCTCAGAAAAAGGGTCCTAACAGAGTCCTCCTCCTCTCTCTCTTTAGCTTTGTAATCATCCAAGAAGAGATGTGAGGCTTGTAAGGGTAATCTCCTAAACCCGTGAAAAGAAGAAAGTATTGTAAAGAGATGGTTGGTCTTCATCTACTGAAGGAACCCCATTAGTGGATGCCGGTGACCTCGATGGAGGAGGAATCGGAAATGGATGTAGGTCACAACGACCGAACCACTATAAATTCTGGTGTGTTCATTCCTTACTACTTAATCTCTTTATTGCATTCAACTTTACTTCATTACAAACTGTCTAATCCTCTCTTCTCTACTTATTCAAGAAAAATGAAATGGTTTTCATTGGAATCGAATTTTATCATATAAAGATTTTTAAATCGACGTAATTTTTTCGCTGCACTAATTCATCCCCCCCCCCTCCCCCTCTTAGTGCTACTCTTGATCCTAACAAGTGGTATCAAAGCAAGGTCACTCTCATTTTGGTTTGAAATCCAAACTGTCTCATAAAAGGCCACATGTAGAATGACGTTTAACCTCAAAGCTTCCGTGTGATCGGCATAAATAGCAAGAAATGCAATTGGCATAAATAAAGACACAAAAATCAATGGTGCTCTTTCTAGTAGAACACCATACTTAATTGGCATCATTAAAAATATAGAAAAAAAGTAGAACATTGATATGGATAATATATATCAAAATTTTTAGTTATCTTTAAGATTCCTTAATATCAATTTTACATCTTTCAAATGAAGGAAAGTAGGATTATTGAAATAGTAACAAACCTGATGCATTGCATATATGATGTATATGTTAGGTCCAGCCCATATGTGGGCTTAGACAATTGGATCTTTTAAGCTCAAATCAAAGAAATTAAAAAGAGAGAGAGATAGGGTTATGAAGGTGTAGTGTGAACACAGCAAACGTGTTCAACGAGTGGCGGCGCAGAGAGAGAGAGAGAAAAAGGTGAGAGAAAGTAAGGATTCTGAGATTTCTACTTGACGATCGGTGGCCAAATGTTATCAGTTTTGGCCCAAATTTTATATGGAGAATTCTTACAGCAAGCTCTACAATCCTAACGGTGTTGATCTATGGTTTACCCTCTCTGAGGCACTTTCTTGCTATATCCATTTTGTGAGACTTAGAATTCTCTTTTGATAAGATCCATCTATATGATGATGATATACTATTCTTTAGCCAAGATCTATGTTCTTGATGGTGTTGTAATCCTCTAATTATTTTAGAGAAGATTTACTATAAATCTATTATCATTATGTTAGGACTCTAACTAGGAGAGTCCTAATTAAGAGGGACATTCATGTAAAACCTACTTAAGCCGACCCCTATTAAAGAGGTAAAGAGGCCGGCTAGGGTTAGGAGGTTGTTTCCTAGAGAAGAATTAGGAGTTGTAAAGGAATAGGAGTCTTGAGTAGGAGGAGTCTGTTGGGAAATCATTGGGGGCGACATCATATGCGCAGTGGAAGAACAAGAAAACAAAATCCCCGATTCCCAAAAAGATGTTCGTCGTCGTGCGAAGATTGGTGCGCAAAAATCCGCAAAACACAAAACTGCGTATAGAGATTGTGTTACCTAGGGAGATCGTATATCCCTGTTTCCTTGCAGATCCTTAGGAGAGGGTGAAGGAGGTCAAGCGTCCTCCTCTCTAGCGGTGATCCACACAGCAGGGTTGCGACGACGCTCGTCAAAACTCCAGGCCTACTCTGAGGTGGAGAGGGAGAGGAGAATAGGAAAGGCAAGCAAAGACTCTAGCCTATGAGGCTGTAAATCCCTCCTATTTATAGAGATCCCGTGTCAAACCCTAATGGGTCCTTCCCTAGTGGGTATTGGATCTGCATCCAATAAGACAAGGGCTCCGTCGGATATCTCATATCCGAACCTCTACTCATCGCAATGCCTACCATATGTGTGTGACCCTCTAGGCCCAATATCGAGCTGGCCGTGAGTCATACCTGTTAGAACTCCTTCTGACTGAGTGAATTATTATCTCTGTAATAATTCACTCGACTCATCGACTACGGACGTACTAGGCCACTACGCCGTAGTCCCCAGACGATACAGGGGAATCTAATCCATTGGACCTGTCTATCCTCAGTTACCATGTACCTATAGTCCCTCATCCATCTAATATCCCAGAGACCGTATATCGAGCATGGTGCTGTCAGACCCATACGGTTTCTACTTGAGTCTCGCTCTAATCGGATTCTCCAGGAGAACTCTTTCTCTCTCAACCCGAATGACCCTGGCCAGGGATTTGTCTGAGCAAGAACACATAGGATATTCCTCTCATGACGCCGAGAGTGGATGATCCTCTATTGACACTCAATAGCCCTCGTAAGGTCGACTACCACTCCCAATGACCAGCTGTACTAGATCTGGGGACAGCCAAACCTATAAGTCTGGTATCAAAGAGTGGAGCACTCATACAGGACATCCTTGGTGTCTCAAGTCTAAGGACCAGATACACCACTAGGACTACGGAATCGCTGTCTGACAATAAGGCATCATCAACCATCCAGCATTCCGTAAGCGGATCAATCAGTGAACTCATTCTCCAATGAGCACCTGTACTGTATCCCTAGTGTCCCTACACGAGCAACTATGAGACCAGCTGCATCCATCATATGGACGGGTATACAGCACACCAGTCTATCCGGTTATCACGATGTCCCTCTCGAGTAACCTATGACCGGGATTATTTAGGATATGTGTTTAAAGGTGAATCGATCTCATTATCGTGATCTCATCACGATCCGATTCCCATTGCACAAATCCAAGGACATCACAATATATATATGCATTTATGCAATAGTTATAAAGTGATATACGCCAAAATATAATAAGCAAAAAGATTATGTATCAAGTCACACGTGCCATCACTCACGTGATTGGCTTGCTGGGCACATATGACTAGCAATCTCCCACTTGACCTAAAGCCAATCACCTATGTGTCTGATCCCCATCAGATTCCTGTGACGCTTAAAGATAATCTGAGACAACGGCTTTGTCAGTGGATCTGCAATGTTATCTTCGGATGGAACTCTTTCCACTGCTACATATCCTTGGGTTACGATCTCTCTTATAAGCTGGAATCTCCTCAGAACACTTCTGATGAGACCCGGGTTCCCTTATTTGAGTAATCACCCCATAGTTGTCGCAATATAAGGAAGTCGACTTGTCGCTATCTGTATCGACTCCCAAATCTGTGATGAACTTCTTCACCCAGACTCCCTCCTTTGCTGCATCTAATGCAGCAATGTACTCCGCCTCTATGGTCGAGTCAGCAGTGGTATCTTGCTTGGAACTCTTCCAGCACACTGCTCCTCCATTCAAGGTGTACACATACCCTGAATTCGACTTGCTATCATCAACATCAGACTGAAAACTTGAGTCAGTGAAGCCTTCAACCTTAAGGCTATTACCTCCATATACTAGTAAAAGATCCTTAGTCCTTCTCAAGTACTTAAGGATACACTTTACTGCTTTCTAGTGCTCCAAGCCTGGATCCGCCTGATACCTGCTCGTGACACTCAGAGCATGCGCTATATCAGGCCTAGTACATAGCATGGCATACATGATAGACCCTATTGCTGAGGCATAAGATATGATATTCATGTTCGCCCTTTGGAATTTTCCATGCCAAACCTTTTGACAATGGTTTCTATGTACCTAGACTAGGACAAGCCAAGCATCCTCTTGGATCTATCTCTATAGATTCTAATCCCCAAGATATAGGATGCTTCCCCTAAGTCCTTTATGGAGAAGTGTCTAGATAACCAAGTCTTTACTGTGGATAGCATTCCTACGTCATTCCCAATGATGAGGATGTCATCCATATATAACACCAAAAAGGTGATAGCGCTCCTACTTACCTTCCTATACACACAAGGCTCATCTTCGTTCTTAACGAAGTCATAAGATCTGATTGACTCATCAAATCTTATGTTCCAACTTCGGGAAGTTTGCTTTAGTCCATAAATGGATTTAAGCAACCTACACACCTTATCTGGGCAGTTCTTGGACACGAATCCCTCAGGTTGCATCATATACACCTCCTCCTCGAGGTTCCCGTTGAGGAATGCGGTTTTCACATCCATCTGCCAGATCTCATAATCATAGTGTGCTGCAATAGCCAATAGAATTCTGATGGATTTTAGCATTGCTACGGGTGAGAAAGTTTCGTCGTAGTCAACACCTTGCCTTTGACGATACCCCTTAGCCACTAGCCTTGCTTTATAGGTCTCTACCTTTCCATCTACTCCGATCTTTTTCTTAAAGATCCACTTGCAACCGATGAGTACAATACCTTCGGGCGCATCAACTAGGTTCCAAACCTTATTGGAGTACATAGAATCCATCTCAGAATTCATGGCTTCTTGCCACTTCCCGGAGTCTATACTCATAATAGCCTCCTCGTAGGTCTGAGGATCAATATCCTCTACATCCTTTGCTCTAATATGTCCCACATATCTCTCAGGAGGATGGGATACTCTATCAGACCTGCGTAAAGTTGATACTTGTGTATTAGGTACCTGAACAGACTCGGGCTGTAGAGTGGTGCTTGAGCTTGGTTCTCCAACCTCGCTCAATTCTATCATTCTCCCACTGTCTCCGTCAAGAATGTGTTCCTTCTCAAGGAACACTGCTCTCTTAGCTACAAAGACCTTTTGGTCCTCGAGATGATAGAAATAATACCCACAAGTTTCCTTGGGGTATCCCACAAATTTGCATCGCTCTGTCCTTGATTCTAACTTATCGGGGTTGTGTCTTTTAACGTGGGCTGGGCAGTCCCAAATCTTAACAACCTTAAGATCAGGCTTCTTCCCTTTCCATATCTCATATGGTGTAGACACTACCGACTTAGTTGGAACTCTGTTCAGAAGGTGCATATCCCCAGAATGAGATGGGTAGGTCAGCGAAACTCATCATGGACCGTACCATATCTAATAAAGTACGATTTCTCCTTTCAGAGACACCATTGAGCTGAGGTGTGTAAGGAGGTGTCCATTGGGATAATATTCCATGGTCCTTGAGGAACTGAGTAAACTCTGTACTTAAGTACTCACCTCCTCGATCTGATCGAAGAGTTTTGATACTCTTTCTAGTCTGGTTCTCCACCTCATTCTCATACTCTCCGAATTTCTCAAAGGCCTCGGACTTGTACTTCATTAAGTACACATATCCATACCTTGAGAGATCATCAGTAAATATAATGAAGTAGGAGTAACCTCCAATGGCATGAGTTGACATGGGTCCACATACATCACTATGTATGAGTTCCAACAACTCAGTGGCTCTCTCTCCAGTTCCACTAAATGGAGAGTTGGTCAATTTTCCACGAATGCAAGGCTCACAAGTTGCATAAGACATATAGTCGAATGGATCTAGATATCCATCATTTAGCAACTTTTGAATCCTTCTTTCATGGATGTGACCTAGCCTACAATGCCACAGGTATGCACTGTTCAACTCATCTCGTTTCATTTTGGACACATTTACATTCATGATATGTGGAGTGGTGTCTAACATAAATAAACCATTATGCAATGTTCCTTTCGTGATGATCTTATCATCTAATAATATCGAACAACCATTGTTCTAAAAAACAAATTTATATCCACTAACTGTTAAACATGAAATGGAGATAATGTTTTTGATAATAGAAGGAACAAAATAACATGCATCTAATGCAATAAAAGCTCCACTAGGCAGATGTAGGGCGACCTCGCCAACAGCTAATACAGCAACTTTTGCTCCATTACCCATCTTGAGGTCCATCTCGCCTCTCTCTAGTCTCCTAGGCCTTGCCAGAACCTGCAACGAATTGCATATATGATAAGCACTACCGGTATCTAATACCCATGTGTTATCATAAGAGTCTGACAAATAGAGACTGATCATGAATGTACCTGAAGCTTCATCAAGCTTTTGTTTCGCCCTTTCTGCAAGGTACTCTTTGCAGTTTCTCTTCCAGTGCCCATCTTTACCACAGTGGAAGCACTGGCCTTTGTCCTTTGTTGGGTCTTTCTTAGCAACCTTTGCTTTACCTTGTTTGCCCTTGCCCTTTCCCTTCTTAAGGGACCTTTCTGCTTTCCTTTTCTTTCTGGTCTCACTAATGTAGAGAACTGGCTTCTCTTTCTTAATAGTACTCTCTGCCTCCCTCAAAATATTGAGGAGCTCTGGGAGAGTCACCTCAAGCTTGTTTATATTAAAATTCATTATGAACTGTGAAAAGGAATCTGGTAGGGACTGAAGCACAATGTCCACACACAAGTTATCCTCTAGGACCAGTCCTAGACCTGCGAGTTTCTCTATCCACTCAATCATCTTTAGGACATGGTTCTGAACCGGTGTCCCCTCAGTCATCCTAGCGCGGAAAAGGCTCTTGGATATCTCATATCGTTGAGTCATTCCCTGTTCCTCAAACAATTTGCGGACATGTAGGAGAATGGATCTGGCATCCATCTTTTCATGTTGTCTCTGTAACTCTGGAGTCATAGAGCCCAACATATAGCACTGAGCAAGAGTGGAGTCATCAATGTACTTCACGTAGTGAGCGATCTCATCCTCGCTTGCCCCTTCTTCGGGCGTAGGCATCACTATATCAAGGACGTACACGATTTTCTCCGCTGTGAGAACAATTCTCAAGTTACGGAGCCAATCCGTATAATTTGGACCAGTGAGGCGGTTGACATCAAGTATGCCACGTAAGGGATTTGAAAGTGACATTGTCTGAAAATAAAGATGTAGCAGAAATGAATAACATGCATATTTTGCAAGAAATAAACTATCAAGATATGGACTTCTATCTTAATATGCTCTCACTATTTTACTATCGAGTCACGCGACACCCTCAGCACATAAAACGGAAGTCTCCGGCAGACTTCTAGTGGGGATCAGGATCCAATCAGCGTCTTAGTGTAACCTCGAGGGACTCGACCAATCACACTAAGCCTAAAAGGTAGGCAACTCTTGCCGATCATAACTCCTTGTGATTCCCGTCCTGTTCGGCCTCCGAATCACCATGGCCTCGAGGGATTCGACCAACCATGATGCTCGGTTAAGTCAACACCTTCGTTACAAGATGAGTCTGATTTGATGATATACCCTCGAGGGACTCGACCAAGCATACCATGTCCTCAGGTCACCGGTGACATCTCTATGTCGTAAGCAAGATAGCGAATCGCGATATAGGTGAGTCTCGAGGGACTCGACCAACTCAACCTACACCGGGAATCGGTTCCTACTCATAACGATGGAAGGCCACGTGGGTCAATCTAATTGCCTCACGTTTACCGACTTAATATTATCGAGAGATGTTTTATAATTTGGTCTCCTAATATGACATGTCACACATATACATATTTAATATATATCTACATCGCATGCAAATATATATACATATCTAGTATGTGTATAAGCAATCACACCAGATGATCATGGACCACAACCTAATATGATTAGGCCCGAGCCAGTAGGCCTAATCACTCACATCAAGATCTATGTGTGCAACGGTGCATCTCCATGCCCTGTGATCGTCCATCTCGTCCTCGTCGGTTTCGTCGACATCTTGATGCATCTCCATGCATCACGATCGTCCGTCTCGTGGGTCCCACTATCGCATCCACGCTCCCGCTGCGCCTCCTCATGTGATTACAACTTAATCATAGGCACGCAGGCCCGACAATAAACGAGAAATATAATGGAGGTTCGCAGACCTCAATAATAATAATCATAAGTACACACATCACACGGTCCATGATCATCCGTCCACACATCATACATCACATGTATAAATAATCATCATCATGTAGGACTACTAGATAATAAAAAAAATAATAATCAACTAAACCTTTTAATTAATTAATATTTTCTAAAATCAGGGACATGTAGGGAATTTCTCAATTCCTAAGGGTATTTTTGTAATTTCGATAAAAGACAGAAATTGGAATTTCTCAAATTCCGAGGGGCAAAACTGTCTTTTTCCCAGAAAACCCTGATGCCCTTTCCTCCTTTCGCTGCTGCCGCCGCCGCCACCCTGCTGGCGGCGGCCTGTGCGGCGGGGCGAGGGCACTGCCCTCGCCTGCAGGCGGCACGCTCGCTGGCGGAGCTACTGCTGCAGGTGGGCTCCCCTTTCAGGCGTCGCTGCCTCCGCAGGCGGTGCTGTCCCGCCGGGCGGCCGCCCCTTAGGGGGGGGTTTCGCCCGCGGGAGCAGCGGCGGTAGGCGTCGCGCGTCGCTGCCCTACGGCGGCAGGCGCCGCTTCCTTTCGGCGGCAGGCGCCGCTGCCCTGCGGCGCCTCTGCCCGTGGGTTGCCAAACCCGTCGGCAGCAAGCCTGCTGCAAGCAGACCGCCGGCCGGCTGCTGCAGGCGCAGCCCCTGCGCTGCCCGCCTTCGGCTGCGCTTCACGTACGCAGATCGAGGTGTTAGGACTCTAGCTAGGAGAGTCCTAATTGAGATTGACATTCATGTAAAACTGTTAGGACTTTAGCTAGGAGAGTCCTAATTGAGAGGGACATTCTGTTAGGACTCTAGCTAGGAGAGTCGTAATTGAGAGGGACATTCTGTTAGGACTCTAGTTAGGAGAGTCCTAATTGAGAGGGACATTCATGTAGGAGGTTTTTTCTTAGAGAAGAATTAGGAGTTGTAAGGGAATAGGAGTCTTGATTAGGAGTCCTATTAGGAGTTGGTTAGAAGTAAGAGTCTTAAGTAGGAGTCCTATTAGGAGTTAGGGTTTAGAAGCCCTATAAATAGCCATGTATTCCTTCTCTTTTGATAGGCAATAGATGAATCTTTTCTGCAGCCTTTGAGCAGCAACTTGGAGGGAGGAACCCCTATAGAGTTCTAAGGAGGCCGATCCCCTAAAGAGATCAACCCCAAGTTTAGAATCTGCAAGAGTTCTAACACCTGGTATCAGAGCAGCGTTCTTGGCGTCTCGCTGCCCTTCCACAGCCATCCATCAACCCTCCATAACCGTCCAAAGCAATTCCCACAATTGCTTAAAAGATCATCGCCGAATTCCGCCATCATCTCCACCACCACGGATCATCCTTTGATCTCCCCGTGAATTGCAACAGGTTCTGGTTTTCTACCTTACTGCTGCTGCAATTTAGTTATCTTTATTTGAAAATCCCAAAAAAATTATTCTTATATTGCTGCATAAACTTTTTGTCATAAAGTTTTCATCTCTACGACGAAAGATACATTGCAGAATTCCAACCGTATAGCACTGTCTGTTTGATCTTGCTACTATGTTTTTTCTATCCAAATCTTCACGAAATTTTATGACATCTTTGACACTTCCTAACAGCAGATTTCCCTTTGGTTTTGTCAAAAAATTCTCAATATAAACCATTGATATTTTACATCTAATCTGCTATACTTGAAAATCTGCACCGTAAAATTTCAGCCGCATAGCACTGATTGTTTGATCTTGATACTATGTTGTTTCTATCCAAATCTCTACGAAATTTTTATGATAGCTTTGACACTTCCTAATAGTGGATTTCCCTTTAGTTTCATCAAAATATTCTCAATATAAACTTCTGATCTTTTACGTCCAATCTGCTATACTTAAAAATCTATGCTGCAGAAAATTTCAGCCGCATATTGTTGCCTTAACCCATCTATTTGCAATCTTTTTTTAATGAAATTTCTTATACACTTTATAGATCATCTTGGCTTCCATCTAAGATTGATCTATTGAGGAATTCATCTCTAAAACCGATTTTTGTGTTGCTATAAATTTTCATCGTAAACTGCTGAAATTTTTCGACGAGAATTCTGCTATCGCAACTTGCACCAATTTCCTTGCTGTTATACTGCCGAAATTTTCTTGATTAAATTAGTCATTCTTGCTGTCATATAAACTGTGATTTTGCTATCAATTCCCTCCTCAATTCTCTCAAGTTTTTGGTGAAAATTACGTCGAGAAACCGCTGTTTCTTCGACGACAATTCTGCTCTTACAAGACAGCACATACTTGCTGCAACTTCCACTGATTTCTCTCAAACCTTTGCTGCCATCTACCACAGATCCAAAACTTTCATCCACAGCCCTAAAACTCCACCAAACCACACCCTCAAACTGCACCCAAAACAGCCACAAAACAAGCCTAAATCGTAGCCTACATCCATCGATCCACCAACCCTTTCGACCATCACTTCTCTCAACCTATACATGCCTTTAACCTGACAACAAAAGAGAGATCTTAACATCATAGATTTGGAGGCATATACTATGGCATCTAAGGAGGCAATCGATGCTAAATTCGAAGCTTTGGAGGCACGAATGGAGGATAAGATTCGGACACTCTTTACCGAACTCAGATTGGGCCGACTACTAAGCCCGAAAAAATCATATCACGGAGAGAGCTTTTCCCAATCGCACCAGGCCCGAAGAGATGAGTTCCAAGGGAGGGGAGGCTCTATGATCGATCCCAACTATCCACACATAAGGGTGGACTTCCCTAGATGGGAAGAAGGAGACCCGATTGGTTGGATCTTGCACGCGGAGCGATATTTTCGGTACCACAAAACCGCGGATGCATCTATGGTGAAAATTGCAGCTATACATCTTGAAGGGGATGCTATACAGTGGTTTGACTGGTTTAAACATACTTATGGAGTCCTTTCATGGCAACAATTCAAAGAAGGACTGCTGATCCGCTTCAGACCAATCGATTACGAGAATATTGACGGACAACTAGCAAAGATCCGACAAACCTCCACCATTCAGGAGTACCAAACCAGGTTTGAAAGGTTATCTAATCAAACTCTTGATTGGTCTCAAAAACAGCTATTGAGGACCTTTATTGAGGGCTTGAAGCCGGAGATCCGAGGAGAAGTTAAAGCGCGACAACCGTACACGCTTATGACAGCCATCTCTTTTGCACGACATCAAGAGGAGCAATTGAACCATGAAGCTCGAAGGACTAGGGTCACTCCTCAACTAGTAATATTGAAGCCCTTAGCCCCCCCTACTGTTGACCGAGTCCCTGCACCAAAAAGGTTGACAAGAGAAGAGCTTCAGGAGCGATCTGCGAAGGGGTTATGTTGGCATTGCGACGAGCCGTGGAGCCATGAGCATCGCTGTAGTAAAGGGAGACTTTTTATCATTGAACCAGTAGAAGAAGAGGTCATTGAACATCCAGAAGAGAGCATTGAATATAAAGAAGAAGATGCAGAAGAAGAGCCACAACCGACCGAAGTTACGGTACATGCACTAGCCGGCTACTCAAACCCGCAAATGATGAAAGTTGGAGGCCTTCTCAAACAACAACTGATCACTGTTTTCATCGACACGGGCAGCACTAATAATATCCTAAACAGTAAGGTTGCTATCCGAATGGCATTACCTATTGAGAATCGTTGCAGGTTTGATGTTAAGGTCACCGACAGACGGATTTTGAAGTGTGATCGTAGGCGCCCGCAGGAGAAACTATTGCTGCAGGACCAAGAGATAATTGCAGATTTCTTCCTTCTCCCTCTTGATGATCATGAGGTCATGCTCAGAATTAAATGGTTGACAACATTAGGTGATTTTTCTTGGAATTTTATGAAACTAATTATGAAATTTTACAGTAAGGAGAAACAGGTGATACTGCACGGGAAACGTGGGGGCGACGTAACGATGATTTGCACACAACAAATGAAGAAGGTTTTGCATAAAGCATGCAGTGGCTTTTTGGTATAACTTGAGCAGCAAACTAAGGGAGAGCCAACAAAATTGGAAGATCCAAATCTACTTCCTTTGCTTGCTGAATTTTCAGATATATTTGACGAACTACGCAACCTACCTCTTACCCGTCGGCATGATCATTGTATAACGATTCTTCCAGGCCAATCTCCAGCAAATGCTCAGCCATATCAGTATCCACATCTCCAGAAGGATGAAATAGAAAGGATTGTAAAAGAGATGCTCAAAACAGGAGTTATTCGGCCATGTTGTAGCCCCTACTCTTCACCGGTGCTCCTCATACGAAAGAAGAATGGAATATGGCGATTATGTGTTAATTACCGAACTCTCAATGGCATAACCATCAAGGATAAATACCCTATTCCAGTAGTAGATGAGTTTCAAGATGAAAGGGAGCACAAATCTTCACAAAGCTGGACCTTCGATCCGGGTATCATCAAATACGAGTATGCGAAGAAGACATACCGAAAACCACCTTTTGAACACACAATAACCACTATAAATTTTTACTTTCTTCAAAAGAAGGTGGAATATCTTGGGCATATCATTTCAGAGGAAGGCTACTACTGTAAGTTCGTGAAAAACTATGGAGAGATCAGTGCACCACTTACTTCCTTTCTGAAAAAAGATGTCTTCCAATGGTCGGACAGAGCCTCCGTTGCCTTCGACAACCTTAAGGCAGCCATGACGACGACGCCGGTGCTAACACTACCAGATTTCAACCGACCCTTCATTATTGAGACCGACGCATCTGGAGTCGGAATTGGAGCAATTCTCATGCAAGATGGTCGACCACTCACATACACTAGCAAGGCATTATCTCCCTCCCATCAATATAAGTCAACATATGATAAGGAGATGCTCGCCATTGTGCGCGCAGCAACGAGGTGGAGACCCTACTTGATTGGTCGACGATTTCAAATTAAAACCGATCATAAAAGCCTCAAGTACTTTTTGGAGCGAAAGATATCATCCCCTGAGCAGCAAAACTGGGTAACAAAACTTCTTGGATTTGATTATGAAATAACTTACAAAAAGGGGAAAGAGAATATTCTTGTAGATGCGCTTTCGCAGCTACCCGAGCAAGCTGATGTTTTGGCCATTTCACTTCCGACCAGCGACTTCCTTGAGGATATTAAGATGGAATGGCAAGAAGATTCAGAGACTAGTAAGATTATAAAAAAATTGGAGGAAGCACCAAGCTCCGTAGCTCATTACAATTGGGACTCAAAAGAATTACACTATAAGAGTACTAAATTGAAAAGGAGTATGGCATATCACTCACAAACCGACGGCCAGACAGAAATTGTAAATAGGTGCTTGGAGATAGCCCAAAGCCACCCACCAAATATGACTACCCAAGGAGGACTTCAGACTCAGCCAAGTGCCATTATTGATCGACAGATTATGACTCGACGACGACGATCCACTACTGAATTGCTAATACAGTGGGCAAACCTACTAACAGAAGATGTCACTTTGGAGAACTATGATGACTTGAAGATCAAATTCCCAAAATTCATGAATCGTCAACCTCGAGGACAAGGCTCATTTGAAGAGGGCGGGTTTGTTAGGACTCTAGCTAGGAGAGTCCTAATTGAGAGGGACATTCATGTAAAACTGTTAGGACTTTAGCTAGGAGAGTCCTAATTGAGAGGGACATTCTGTTAGGACTCTAACTAGGAGAGTCGTAATTGAGAGGGACATTCTGTTAGGACTCTAGTTAGGAGAGTCCTAATTGAGAGGGACATTCATGTAGGAGGTTTTTTCTTAGAGAAGAATTAGGAGTTGTAAGGGAATAGGAGTCTTGATTAGGAGTCCTATTAGGAGTTGGTTAGAAGTAAGAGTCTTAAGTAGGAGTCCTATTAGGAGTTAGGGTTTAGAAGCCCTATAAATAGCCATGTATTCCTTCTCTTTTGATAGGCAATAGATGAATCTTTTCTACAGCCTTTGAGCAGCAACTTGGAGGGAGGAACCCCTATAGAGTTCCAAGGAGGCAGATCCCCTAAAGAGATCAACCCCAAGTTTAGAATCTGCAAGGGTTCTAACACGAGGGCAGCAACTGTTGCTGCCCTTTCTCGCTAAACACAACACACGCAGTTCAAAACCAATCATTCGCACGAACAACCTAGCTCTGATACCACTGTTGGGAAATCATTGGGGGCGACATCATATGCGCAGCGGAAGAACAAGAAAATAAAATCCCCGATTCCCAAAAAGATGTTCGTCGTCGTGCGAAGATTGGTGCGCAAAAATCCGCAAAACACAAAACTGCTTATAGAGATTGTGTTACCTAGGGAGATCGTATATCCCTGTTTCCTTGCAGATCCTTAGGAGAGGGTGAAGGAGGTCAAGTGTCCTCCTCTCTAGCGGTGATCCACACAGCAGGGTTGCGACGACGCTCGTCAAAACTCCAGGCCTACTCTGAGGTGGAGAGGGAGAGGAGAATAGGAAAGGCAAGCAAAGACTCTAGCCTATGAGGCTGTAAATCCCTCCTATTTATAGAGATCCCGTGTCAAACCCTAATGGGTCCTTCCCTAGTGGGTATTGGATCTGCATCCAATAAGACAAGGGCTCCGTCGGATATCTCATATCCGAACCTCTACTCATCGCAATGCCTACCATATGTGTGTGACCCTCTAGGCCCAATATCGAGCTGGCCGTGAGTCATACCTGTCAGAACTCCTTCTGACTGAGTGAATTATTATCTCTGTAATAATTCACTCGACTCATCGACTACGGACGTACTAGGCCACTACGCCGTAGTCCCCAGACGATACAGGGGAATCCAATCCATTGGACCTGTCTGTCCTCAGTTACCATGTACCTATAGTCCCTCATCCATCTAATATCCCAGAGACCGTATATCGAGCATGGTGCTGTCAGACCCATACGGTTTCTACTCGAGTCTCGCTCTAATCGGATTCTCCCGGAGAACTCTTTCTCTTTCAACCCGAATGACCCTGGCCAGGGATTTGTCTGAGCAAGAACACATAGGATATTCCTCTCATGACGCCGAGAGTGGATGATCCTCTATTGACACTCAATAGCCCTCGTAAGGTCGACTACCACTCCTAATGACCAGCTATACTAGATCTGGGGACAGCCAAACCTATAAGTCTGGTATCAAAGAGTGGAGCACTTATACAGGACATCCTTGATGTCTCAAGTCTAAGGACCAGATACACCACTAGGACTACGGAATCGCTGTCTGACAATAAGGCATCATCAACCATCCAGCATTCCGTAAGCGGATCAATCAGTGAACTCATTCTCCAATGAGCACCTGTACTGTATCCCTAGTGTCCCTACACGAGCAGCTATGAGACCAGCTGCATCCATCATATGGACGGGTATACAGCACACCAGTCTTTCCGGTTATCACGATGTCCCTCTCGAGTAACCTATGACCGGGATTATTTAGGATATGTGTTTAAAGGTGAATCGATCTCATTATCGTGATCTCTTCACGATCCGATTCCCATTGCACAAATCCAAGGACATCACAATATATATATGCATTTATGCAATAGTTATAAAGTGATATACGGTAAAATATAATAAGCAAAAAGATTATGTATCAAGTCACACATGCCATCACTCACATGATTGGCTTGCTGGGCACATATGACTAGTAGAGTCCTATTAGGAGTTGGTTAGAAGTAGGAGTCTTGAGTAGAAGTCCTATTAGGAGTTAGGATTTAGAATCCCTATAAATAGCCATGTATTCCTCCTCTTCTATTAAGCAATAGATGAATCTTTTCTGCAGCCTTTGAGTAGCAACTTGGAGGGAGGAACCTCGATAGAGTTCCAAGGAGGCCGATCCCCTAAAGAGATCAACCCCAAGTTTAGAATCTACAAGGGTTCTAACACTTGGTATCATAGCAGCGTTCTTGGCATCTCGCTGCCCTTCCACAGCCATCCATCAACCCTCCACAGCCATCCAAAGTAATTCCCACAATTGCTTAAAAGATCGTCGTCAAATTTCGCCGTCATCTCCACTACCACGGATCATCCTTTGATCTCCCCGTAAATTGCAACAGGTTCTGGTTTCCTACCTTACTACTGCTGTAATTTTGTTATCCTTATTTGAAAATCCCAAAAAAAATTATTCCTATATTGCTGCATAAACTTTTCGTTATAAAGTTTTTATCTCTACGACGAAAGATACATTGTAGAATTCCAACCGTATAGCACCGTTGTTTGATCTTGCTATTATATTTTTTCTATCCAAATCTCTACAAAATTTTTATGACATCTTTAACACTTCCTAATAGCAGATTTCGCTTTAGTTTTGTTAAAAAATTCTTAATATAAACCATTGATATTTTACGTCTAATCTGCTATACTTGAAAATTTGCACTGTAAAATTTTAGCCTCATAGCACTGTTTGTTTGATCTTGATACTACGTTGTTTCTATCCAAATCTCTATGAAATTTTTATGATAGCTTTAATACTTCATAACAGTGGATTTCCCATTGGTTTTATAAAAAAATTCTCAATATAAACCACTAATATTTTACGTCCAATCTGCTATACTTAAAAATCTGTGCTGTAGAAAATTTTAGCCGCATATTGTTGCCTTAACCCATCTATTTGCAATCTTTTTTGAATGAAATTTCTTATACACTTCATAGATCATCTTGGCTTCCATCTAAGATTGATCTATTGAGGAATTCATCTCTAAAAATGATTTTGTGTTGCTGTAAATTTTCGTCGTAAATCGCTAAAATTTTTCGACGAGAATTCTACTATCGTAACTTGCACCAATTTCCTTGCTGTTATACTACCAAAATTTTCTTTATTAAATTAGATATCCTTGCTGTCATATAAACTATGATTTTGCTATCAATTCCCTCCTCAATTCTCTCAAGTTTTTGGTGGAAATTATGTCGAGAAACCGTTGTTTCTTCGACGATAATTCTACTCTTACAAGACATCACATACTTGCTGTAACTTCCACTAATTTCTATCAAACCTTTGCTGCCATCTACTACAGATCCAAAATTTTCATCGACAGCCCTAAAACTTCATCAAACCACACCCTCAAACTGCACCCAAAACAACCACAAAACAAGCCTAAATCGTAGCCTACATCCACCGATCCACCAACCCTTTCAACCATCACTTCTCTCAACCTATACATGCCTTTAACCTGACAACAAAAGAGAGATTTTAACATCAGATATTTGGAGGCATATACTATAGCATCTGAAGAGGCAATCGATGCTAAATTCGAAGCCTTCAAGGCGCGAATGGATGATAAGATTTGGACGCTCTTTACCGAACTTAGATTGGGCCGACCACTAAGCCCAAAGAAATCACATCAAGGAGAGAGCTTTGCCCAATTGCACCAAGCCCGAAGAGGTGACTTCCAAGGGAGGGGTGTAATATCTCTCACTTTTGAAAATTTATTAAAAATGATTTATATGTAACTTGGAGGACCTATATGTAAATATAGAAATTTCAAAGACTAAACTATTAAGTTGCAAAAAGAAAAAAAATAAAGAAAACCGAAAATTTCGGTTTTATCCCACCGCCCCCATGTTCTGTGTTCCCGAAACAGAGAGAGAGCTGTGGGGCGTGGGGAGAAGAAGAAGAGAAGTAGACGGACAAGAGAAGAAAAGAAGAAAAAGAAGAGGGAAAAGAAGAGAGGAAGAAGAGGGAGAAGAGAAGAAAAGAAGAAGAAGAAGAGAGGGAAGAGGGAGAGGGAAGAGAGATAGCTTCAGCAGCTAGGGCTGCAGCACCTCTGTTTCTTGTAGGAGGAAACATAGGAGTTCATGTGTGGGCCGTCGGGGAGGAGAAGGGAAGAAGAGGAGAAGAAGAAGAAGAAGAAGAAGAAGAAGAAGAAGAAAAGAGGAGGTGGCTGCGGCAAGGGCTGCAGCGAGGAGCTGTGGGGCATTGGGGAGGAGAAAGGAAGAAGAGGAGAAGAAGAAAAGAAGAAGAAGAGGGAAAAGAAGAGAGGAGGAAGAAGAGGGAGAAGAGAAGAATAGAAGAAGAAGAAAAAGAGAGGGAAGTGGGAGAGGAGCGAGTGGTGGCAGCAGCTAGGGCTGCAGCACCTCTGTTTCTTGCAGGTGGAAACAGAGGAGAGGTGTGGGGCGTTCGAAGAGGAGAAGAAGAAAAAGAGGAAGAGAAGAAGAAGAGGTTGTGATACCTCTGTTTCCTACAGAGGAAACAGAGGTGAGGGTGTGTGTGACACCGGGGAGGAGGAGGGAAGAAGAAGAGGAGAAGAAGAGAAGGGAAAGGAGGAGCTGTGGCTGCGGCGGTGGCAGCTGCAGTTGGAAGAGAAGGAGAGGAAGAGAAGGTAAGAAAAAAGAGAAGAAGAAGAAAGGAAGGAGAAGAAAGAAGGAGAAGAAGAGGGAAAAGAGAGGGAAGAGGGAGAGGAGCGAAAGGTGGCAGCAGCTAGGGCTACAGCACCTCTGTTTCCTGCAGGTGGAAACAGAGGAGAGATGTGGGGCGTTCGAAGAGGAGAAGAAGAAGAAGAGGAAGTAGGAGAAGAGGTTGTGATGTTGGGTTCTTTTAACATATCAAATATAAATCAAATAATTGTTTTATAGAATCAAAACCGAATAGATCCAAAATAAGGGATTAAGAATGTTTCCATAAAACTTATCAAATCCATTTATAATATGCATGAAATCCTACAACAATTAAGAAACAGATTAATACAGAAGCGTATCTGATGAATCCATTAGAGTATTTTCTCCTTGATGGGTGAAGAGAAGTTTCATTTGATACTACAACCGGGGACCATAACCTTATTTATAGTCATAACTGATGAATCTACAATTATGATTGTATTCATAATTGATGAATCTGCAATTATGCCTCAAGAGTTTCATATTCCTAACTTATCTCGTCATTAAGTTAGGAACATGATGGTATCCACACAATTAATTTTCATAACAATTATGTCCCTTAGCCAAATAACTTTACTTTAATTAGATCACTTTAATTTTGGCTAATCAAAATAATGGCTTAACACATTTAATTATACATGTGTGACCCTTAAAATTCCAACATGTGATACCTCTGTTTCCTACAGAGGAAACAGAGGAGAGGGTGTGTGTGACGTCGGGGAGGAGGAGGGAAGAAGAAGAGTAGAAGAAGAAGAGAAGGGAAAGGAGGAGCTGCGGCTGCGGCGGTGGCAGCTGTAGCTGGAAGAGAAGATGAGGAAGAAGAGAAGAAGAAGAAAGGAAGGAGAGGAAGAAGAGAAGGGGAAGAAGGGGCTGCGGCTGCGGCGATGACAGATGCAGCTGGAAGAGAAGAAGGAGAGGAAGATGAGCAGGGGAGGAAGAAGAGGCTACGGCCGTGGCTGAGGATGCGACTGCAGTAGTGCAGCTGGGAATGAAGAGAAGGAAAGGAAGAAGAAGAGAAAGGAAAAGGGAAGAAGAGAGGAAGAGGAGAAGGGGAGGCAGCTGCGGCAGTGTCAACTGTAGTTGGATGGAAGGAGAGGAAACATAGCAGGGGAGGAAGAAGAGGCTGCGGCTGTGGTGGCTACGGCCATGGCTGCGACTATGGCTGCGGTTGCGACGTTGGCTGTTGTAGCTACGGCAGTGGTGGTGGCTGCAGCAGCTGCTTTTGAGAAATAGAAAGAAAAGAAAGGGAAAAAAAAAAGGGGCTGTGGCCGTGATTGCGGCTGTGGTGGTGGCGGCTGCGCCTACGGCAGTTGTGTTTGGAAAAGAAAAAGTAGGAACGAGAGAAGGGAGAAAGGAAGTAGTGCAGTGGAAGGGGCTACGGTTGTGACAGCAGCTTCGGTCGTGGCTACGACTGTGGTAGTGGCAGCGACGATGGCTGCGACAGTTGTGTTTGAAAAAGAAAACAAAGGAATGAGAGTAAGAGAGAGCAGGTGACTATGCCTCTATGTTCTGCATGAGCTGCAGTTGTGGAGGAAAAAGAGAAGACATGTAGAAAACGAAACAGGGAGAGTACACGGAGGAAAAGTAGAAGGATTTGGGCTGACACCTTCTTTGGATCTTCAGATCAAAATCTTTGAAAGGCAAGTTTCCCGATTGTTCTCCTGTAATTGTTCTAATTTTTCTTATTGCAAGTATTATGATCTTCCTCGTGCAAGTGTTCTTATCTTTCCTATTGCATTTCCTTTTGCAAGTGTTTCGATCCTTTCTATTGCAAATGTTTTCGATCCTTTCCTATTGCAAGTGTTTCGATCATTTATATTACAAATGTTTCGATCCTTTCCTATTGCAAGTGTTCTGATCCTTCCTATTGCAAGCTTTCTAATCTTTCCTATTGCAAGTGTCCTGATCTTTCCTTACAGCAATTTTATCTCTACATTTGATTTGAATATGAGGAACTTTGAATTGTTCTAGCCTTGCATTTGATATATCTCTTGTTTCGACATATCGATCCGAATCTGCGCAACTTCTGAGATTCTAACCTTTCTGCCTTGTTATGATTATAACTTCATGTATTGACCTTTGATTTGGACAAAACGTATTTGATCGGAATATAGACTCATAAACCTTTCTTTTGATAGCTTTATTGAGTATTTTGGAGCACGATTGATAGTTTGAATCATTTGTTCAATATGCCTCTTGAATTCTGTCAGAAATCGAGCTTTGGTCGATTTCGCATATTCTGGTTTCATTCCTTTGGAAATTGATATCCTTTAGCTTTCTTATTCAATTGAGCTTTATATTACTACTTTGAATTCTTGTATGCTCTTATCCTTAAAATTAATTGCATTCTTGAAAATTATTGTGTAACGTTTATGATATATCGTATTGACTCATATAGGCACATGTATATCCCATTGTTCCGTATTTGCTTTCGATATGTGCCTATTCCAGTTTCATTCCTTTGGACATTGAATTCATCTAACCTTTTTATTTGAATTGAGTTATATATGATTGCTTGGAATCCTTGAATGCTCTTGCTTTCATTTCCTTTCAAATATGAATACATTTGTAAAGGATTATGTTTGCATCGTACTGACTCGTAAAGGCATATGTACGTTTTATTGTTCCGCATGTGCTTCCGATATGTCCCAATTCATTGTTCATACTATCCTTTTGTACTCTGGTGTTTGTGGGATATTGTGAACCTTTGCCAGAAATGGTGAAGGGAGTTATGCATAGAGCTTGTGATGCTCTGCCGGCCCCTATGACTTCACTCAGACGTGGGTGGATGGAGCTCCTAGACGTGGGAGACCTCCCAGACGTGAGAGACTTATGTTTGGTGGTCATTCAGAAATGGATGTACATATTATGTTATGGTCCCACTTCACCTTCTGTATGTTTGATATTGCTAGTCATAGGTGCCCAGCAAGCCAATCACGTGAGTGATGACACGTGTGACTTGATACAGAATCTTTTTATTTATTATATTTTGACGTATATCACTTTATAACTATTGCATAAATGTATATATATATTGTGATGTCCTTGGATTTGTGCAATAGGAATCGGATCGTGATGAGATCACGATAATGAGATCGATTCACCTTTAAACACATATCCTAAATAATCCCGGTCATAGGTTACTCGAGAGGGACATCGTGATAACCGGATAGACTGGTGTGCTGTATACCCGTCCATATGATGGATGCAGCTGGTCTCATAGCTGCTCGTGTAGGGACACTAGGGATACAGTACAGGTGCTCATTGGAGAATGAGTTCACTGATTGATCCGCTTACGGAATGCTGGATGGTTGATGATGCCTTATTGTCAGACAGCGATTCTGTAGTCCTAGTGGTGTATCTGGTCCTTAGACTTGAGACACTAAGGATGTCCTGTATGAGTGCTCCACTCTTTGATACCAGACTTATAGGTTTGGCTGTCCCCAGATCTAGTACAGCTGGTCATTGGGAGTGGTAGTCGACCTTACGAGGGCTATTGAGTGTCAATAGAGGATCATCCACTCTCGGCGTCATGAGAGGAATATCCTATGTGTTCTTGCTCAGACAAATCCCTGGCCAGGGTCATTCGGGTTGAGAGAGAAAGAGTTCTCCGGGAGAATCCGATTAGAGCAAGACTCGAGTAGAAACCGTATGGGTCTGACAGCACCATGCTCGATATACGGTCTCTGGGATATTAGATGGATGAGGGACTATAGGTACATGGTAACTGAGGACAGACAGGTCCAATGGATTGGATTCCCCTGTATCATCTGGGGACTACGGCGTAGTGGCCTAGTACGTCCGTAGTCGATGAGTCGAGTGAATTATTACAGAGATAATAATTCACTGAGTTAGAAGGAGTTCTGACAGGTATGACTCACGGCCAGCTCGATATTGGGCCTAGAGGGTCACACACATATGGTAGGCATTGCGATGAGTAGAGGTTCGGATATGAGATATCCGACGGAGCCCTTGTCTTATTGGATGCAGATCCAATACCCACTAGGGAAGGACCCATTAGGGTTTGACACAGGATCTCTATAAATAGGAGGGATTCACAGCCTCATAGGCTAGAGTCTTTGCTTGCCTTTCCTATTCTCCTCTTCCTCTCCACCTCAGAGTAGGCCTAGAGTTTTGAGGAGCGTCGTCGCAACCCTGCTGTGTGGATCACCGCTAGAGAGGAGGACGCTTGACCTCCTTCACCCTCTCCAAAGGATCTGCAAGGAAACAGGGATATACGATCTCCCTAGGTAACACAATCTCTATACGCAGTTTTGTGTTTTGCGGATTTTTGCGCACCAATCTTCGCACGACGACGAACATCTTTTTGGGAATCGGGGATTTTTGTTTTCTTGTTCTTCCGCTGCGCATATGATGTCGCCCCCAATGATTTCCCAACAGATATGATATCCAGAGCTTTGGTTATGTGTTTCTATACATGCTTTGGATATAAATAAACTGAATGCAACTTCGATTCGACGTTTGAGCTTCTGTTTCGTATTCGTTCTTTGAAATGCTCCGAAATGGTCCATACGCCATTGATATGTTCCGAAATGTTTCATTTATTATTGATATGCTCCGAAACATTTCATACGCCTTTGATATGCTCCGAAATGTTTCATTTGCTATTGTTATGCTTCGAAATGTTCCATATGTAGTTGATATGCTCCGGAACATTTCATACGCTATTGATATGCTCCAATTACTCTGTGCTCCATTTGCTATGAATTGATATGTTCTGAAATGTCCTATTTGCAATTGATATACTCCAGAACATCTCGTACGCTGTTGATATACTCCAATTACTCTATGCTCCATTTGTTATGAACCAAATATATTATGAATGAAATGACATTTGCGATTCTATATCTAATGAGATGATATCCTTGAATCTCTTGGATTCTGTCTTGCATTGTGATATCTTGTTTGTTTGAAACTGTCCTTTCTCGTGCTAGATATGCTTTGTCACTTGCTGAGCTATTTTTAGCTAACTCCGTTGTTATATAAATCTTTCAGGTCAGCTTGTCACTCTTTGAGATGTTTGAATTGGGCTGAGGCAGTAGAGAGTTATTCTGAATTATGGGCAAGTCTTATTGGTTATTATGTTATTGTTGTATAAGCATATTTTGTATGTAATGAAATGTTGTCGATGAATCGAAATGGATATACTGTGTAAAAGTGTTAGAAGATCTCTCTTATTTGGAATTTCAGAATGTTAAGTCTAGTTTATGATGATATGAACTTGTGGTAAATGGTTGGAGTTTTGATTGTATAAATTACTTAGCTTGTGGATTTATAAATTATGTTTATGTTTGTTAAGTTGGCTTGGGTTGCCATAAATGTGAATTATCGGGTGACATGATATATGATTATAAACTGCATAGGTTTTATAGATGTGAATTTGATATAATGTTTTTCAGTGTCCTCAAATGTTAGTTTAGATCCTGGATTGGTTTGTGTTGAAAATTTTAATATCATGGATATTTTGATAGGCGTGACAAGGGGAGGCTCTATAACTGACCCCAACTATCCACGCATGAGATTGAACTTCCCTAGATGGGAAGAAGGAGACCCGATTGGTTGGATTTCGTGTGTAGAGCGATATTTTTGGTACCACAAAACCGCAGACACATCTATGGTGAAAATTGTAGCTATACATCTTGAAGGGGATGCCATACAGTGGTTTGACTGGTTTGAACACACTTATAGAGTCCTTTCATGGCGACAATTCAAAGAAGGACTGCTAATCCGCTTTAGACCAACCGATTACGAGAATATTTACGGACAACTAGCAAAGATCCGACAAACCTCCACCATTCAGGAGTACCAAACCAGGTTTGAAAGGTTATCTAATCAAACTCATGATTAGTCTCAAAAACAGCTATTGAGGACCTTCATTGAGGGCTTGAAGCCGGAGATCCGAGGAGAAGTTAAAGCACGACAACCGTACACACTTATGACAGCTATCTCTTTTGCACGACATCAAGAGAAGCAATTGAACCATGAAGCTCGGAGAACTAGGGTCACTCCTCAACCAGCAATATTGAAGCCCTCAGCCCCCCTACTATCAACCGAGTCCCTACACCAAAGAGGTTAACAAGAGAAGAGCTTCGGGAGCGATATTCGAAGGGGTTATGTTGGCATTGCGACGAGCCGTGGAGTCGTGAGCATCGCTGTAGTAAAGGGAGATTTCTTATGATTGAACCAATAGAAGAAGAGGTCATTGAATATCCAGAAGAGAGCCTTGAACATGAAGAAGAAGATGTATAAGAAGAGCCACAACCGATTGAAGTTACGGTACATGCACTAGCCGGCTACTCAAACCCGCAAACGATGAAAGTTGGAGGCCTTCTCAAACAACAATCGATCACTGTTCTCATCGACATAGGCAGTACTAATAACTTTCTAAACAGTAAGTTTGCTGTCCAGATGGCCTTACCTATCGAGAATTGCAGCAGATTTGATGTTAACGTCGCCGATGGATGGATTTTGAAGTATGATCGTAGGCGCCCGCAAGTGAAACTATTGCTGATCATGAGGCGTTACTAAGAGATAATTACATATTTCATCCTTCTCCCTCTTGATGATCATGAGGTCATACTCATAATTAAATGGTTAACGACATTAGGTGATATTTCTTGGAATTTTATGCAATTAATTATGAAATTTTATGGTAAAGAGAAACAGGTGATACTGAACGGGAAACGTGGGGGCGACGTAACGATGATTTGCACACAACAAATGGAGAAGGTTTTGCATAAAGCATGCAGCGGTTTTTTGACACAACTTGAGCAGGAAACTAAGGGAAAACTAATAGAATTTGAAGATCCAAACCTACTTCCTTTGCTTGCTGAATTTTCAGATATATTTGACGAACCGCATAACCTACCTCTTACCCATCGGCATAATCATTATATAACGATTCTTTCAGGCAAACCTCCAGCAAATACTCGGCCATATCAGTATCTACATCTCCAAAAGGATGAAATAGAAAGGATTGTAAAAGAGATGCTTGAAATAGGAGTTATTCGGTCAAGTTGCAACCTCTACTCTTCACCGGTACTACTTGTACGCAAGAAGGATGGAACATGGCGAATATGCATTGATTACTAGGCTCTCAATGGCATAACTATCAAGGATAAATACCCTATTCTAGTAGTAGATGAATTGCTAGATGAAAGGGAGCACAAATCTTCAGAAAGCTGGACCTTCGATCCGGATATCATCAAATACAAGTGTATGAAGAAGTCATACCGAAAACCGCCTTTTGAACACACAACGACCACTATGAATTTTTGCTTCTTCAACAAAAGGTGGAATATCTTGGGCATATCATATCAAAGGAAGGTGTGATGGTGGACCCCTTCAAAATTGGAGCAATGCAAAACTAGCCTACCCCGAGGAACATAAAATTGCTACATGGATTTCTGGGTTTAATAGGCTACTACCGTAAGTTCGTGAAAAACTATGGAAAGATCAGTGCACCACTCACTTCTCTATTGAAAAATGATACCATCCAATTGTCGGACAAAGCCTCCGCTGCCTTCGACAAACTTAAGGTAGCCATGACGACGATGCCGGTGCTAGCGCTACCAGATTTCAACCGACCCTTCATCATTGAGGCTGATGCATCTGGAGATAGAATGAGAGATATTCTCATGCAAGATGGTCGACCACTCACATACATTAGCAAGGCATTGTCTCCCCCCTATCAAAATATATTAATATATGATAAGGAGATGCTCATCATTGTGCACGCAGCAACGAGGTGGAGATCGTACTTGATCAAGCGATGCTTTCAAATGAAGACCAACCATAAAAGCCTAAAATATCTCTTGGAGCAGAAGATATCTTCCCCCGAGCAGTAAAAATGGGTAACAAAGGTTCTTGGATATGATTATGAAATAACTTATAAAAAGGGGAAAGAGAATGTTGTTGCAGATGTGCTTTTACGGCTACCTAAGCAAGCTGAATTTTTGGCCATTTCACTTTCGACTAGTGACTTCCTTGAGAATATTAAGATGGAATGACAAGAAGATTCAGAGACCAGTAAGATCACAAAAAAATTGGAGGAAGCACCAAGCTCTATGGCTCATTACAATTGGGACTTAAAAGAATTACACTATAAGGGACACATTGTGCTTATGAAAAAGGAGTACGACATATCACCCACAAACCGACGGCCAGACGAAAGTTGTAAATAGGTGCTTGGAGACAGCCCAAAGCCACCCACCAAATATAACTACCCAAGGAGAACTCCAAACCCAGCCAAGTGCCATTATTGATCAACGGATCATGACTCGACGACGACGACCCACTACTAAAGTGCTAATACAGTGGGTGAACCTACCAACGAAAGATGCCACTTGGGAGAACTATGATGACTTGAAGATCAAATTCTCAGAATTCATGAATCGTCAGCCTTGAAGACAAGGCTGATTTAAAGAGGGCGGGCCTGTTAGGACTCTAGTTAGGAGAGTCCTAATTGAGAGGGACATTCATGTAAAACCTACTTAAGCCGACCTCTATTAAAGAGGTAAAGAGGCCGACTAGGGTTAGGAGGTTGTTTCTAAGAGAAGAATTAGGAGTTGTAAAGGAACATGAGTCTTGAGTAGGAGTCCTATTAGGAATTGGTTAGAAGTAGGAGTCCTATTAGGAGTTAGGGTTTAGAAGAATAGCCATGTATTCCTCCTCTTTTACTAAGCAATAGATGAATCTTTTCTGCAGCCTTTGAGCAGCAACTTAGAGGGAGGAACCCCTATATAGTTCCAAGGAGGCCGATCCCCTAAAGAGATCAACCCCAAGTTTAGAATCTGCAAGGGTTCTAACATATTACAATTGATAGTGAAAGTTTAAGGTGGACTACGGTCCCGTGGTTTTTCCCGCATTGGGTTTTCCACGTTAAAAGATTTGGTCTCACTGTGTGATTGATTTATTGCTCAATTGTTTATGCTGTGCTGGTTGATATTAGCATTTTGATATCAAGTTGGTATTTTGATGAGGAACCCATTTTGATACACAAAGAGGGAAAAGAATTATTCTGCTTTAATAGGTTTTTCCCAATAAGTGGTATCAGAGCAATAGGTTTTTTTTGTGCTAGTTTTTTCTAGTGTGATTGAAATGGAGCAGTCAGATGGTATGATTAAATTGAATTCATCAAATTATTCCACTTGGAGGCATATGATGGAAGATTTGCTTTATTGCAAAGATTTGTATAAGCCCATCAAGGTTAAAGATAAACCTTCTACTATAGATGATGAAGAATGGAAAGTTCAACATAGAAAAGCTATTGCCTATATTAGAAGATGGATGGGTATAAATTTGCATGAGCATATTTCTGATGAAACCAGAGCTGATGTTGTTTGGCAAAGGTTAGAAAATCTCTTTGCGAAAAAAACAGTGGGAAATAGAATTTCTCTCCTCATAAGGCTTGTAAATTTAAAGTATAAAGATGGTGGTAATATTGTTGAGCAAATAAGCCTATTTCAGAGTCATGTAAACAAGCTTGTTGCTATGAAAATGAATATAGATGATAAGATGCAAGGATTACTACTTCTTAGCTCTTTACCAGAAAGTTGGGAAACGTTTCTGGTAACAATTTGTAACTCCATGCCAAAGGGGACTCTAACTATAGATATGGTTAAAGATAGTTTCCTAAACGAAGATGCCAGAAGGAAAGAACATGGTGAATCTTCTTCTGGTGCATTTGTTACTGAAAAACAAAAAAGACGTGGAAGAAGTCATAGCAGAAATCCACATGATTATAGAGGAAGATCCAAGTCCATAAGAGATATCAAATGTTTTTACTGTAACAGACCAGGTCACATGAAGAAAGAGTGTAGGTTTTGGAAGCGAGAATAGAATGAAATGAAGAAAAATGAGAAAGAGACCAATACAGTTGCTGCTAAAGGTAATATCATTATTGGTTGTGATGACGGTTGTGTCGGTCTTGTAGCTCAGGACGGTAACTAGGTAATTGACTCTAATGCTTCATTTCATGTTACTTCTCATGGTGATTTCTTTAGATCTTACACTGCTGGTGATTTTGGTAATGTTAGAATGGGAAACAGTTGTACATCTAAGATTGTGGGTATTGGAGATATTTGCTTGGAGACTAGTATTGAGAGCAAATTGATACTCAAAGAGATAAGGCATGTTCCAGATATTCGTCTTAACTTGATATCTACAGGCAGACTTGATGATGAGGGCTTTGCACATTATTTTGGTGAAAGCAACTGGAAACTCACTAAAGGTTCTCTAATTGTGGCAAGAGGAAAGAAGCTTAACTCTTTTTATGTCATGGAAGCTAAGCTACACAAAGGAGAGATTAATGCAATTCAGAAGGGTGAAAGTATAGATCTTTGGCATAAGAGGCTTGGTCATATCAATGAAAAGGGACTTCAAACTCTTGCTAGAAAGTAGTTCTTACCAGAGTTACAAGGTACATCTCTTAAATCTTGTGATCATTGCTTAGTTGGAAAAACACATAAAATTACATCTCATATATATCCATCATCTAGAAGATCAGATATTATTGATTTAGTTCATATTGATATTTGTACTATGCAAACTTGAACTCTTGGAGGTGCTCTTTATTTTGTTACTTTTATTGATGACCATTCTAGAAAAGTGTGAGCTTTTGCTTTAAAATCTAAAGACCAAGTACTCGATGTTTTCAAGGAGCTTTGTATCAGTGTTGAAAGAGAAACTGTCAGAAAGCTAATGTGTATTCGATCAGATAATGGTGGCTAGTATATGGGTCCTTTTGAGAATTATTGTAGATTCAATGGAATCAGGCTTTAGAAAACAGTTCCTAAAATTCCTCAGCAAAACGGTGTGGCAGAAAGGATGAACAGAACCATTGAAGAAATGATTAGGTGTATGCTTTCCCACGCCAAGTTACCGAAGTCAATTTGGAGGAGGCTATGAGAACTATAGTTGACCTGATAAATCTTTCTCCATCAGTTCCTCTGAAAGGTGATGTTCCAAAGAGAGTATCGAGAGGAATAGATATATCTTATAATCATTTGAGAGTCTTTAGGTATTAAGCATTTGTTTATATTCCCAAAGATGAGAGGTCTAAGCTTGATAATAAGGCAAAAGCATATATCTTCTTGGGATATGGTAATGAAGAGTTTGGGTACAGAGTATGGGATACAGTGAACAAGAAGATTATTAGAAGCAAAGATCTTGTATTTCTTGAAGATTAATTGTTTGATGATGATGATAATATTGAGAAGCCAGAAACCTCTGTTTATATTCCTTGGAGTTTGGTTCTAGTTCCTTCACCTGTAGTTCATGATGATCATGGGAGAGATGAACAAGAAGATTATGGTGAGAATGTAAGTGATGATACTCCTATAGTTGATGATGCTGAACTAACTGAACAAGCACCTCCTCCACCAGTTGAAATTCCATTGAGAAGATCTACTAGAGAGCGACAACTATCTACTAGATATCCTCCACTGAGTATGTTATGCTTACTGACGGGGGAGAGCCAGAAACTTACTAAGAAGTTATTCGACATGAGTATAAGAATGAGTGAGTTCAAGCTATGCAAGAAGAGATGAGATCCTTGCTTGAGAACCACACTTATGACTTAGTAAAGTTGCCTAAAGAGAAGAAAGCTCTCAAGAATAAGTGTGCTTACAAATTGAAGAATAAAAATAATAGCTCACAACAAAGATACAAGGCACGACTAGTTGTGAAAGGATTCAGTCAGAAGAAAGGTATTGACTTTGAAGAAATTTTTTCTTCTATAGTGAAAATATCCTCTATTCGAGTTGTTCTTGGTTTAGTTTCCCGCTTGAATTTAAAAGTTGAGTAACTTGATGTGAAAACAGTATTTCTTCATGGTGACTTAGAAAAAGAAATTTACATGGAGCAACCAGAAGTTTTCAAAGTCAAGGGAAAAGAAAATCTAGTGTGTAAACTTAGGAAAAGCTTATATGGACTCAAATAGGCACCTAGATAGTGGTACAAGAAGTTTGATTCCTTTATTATGAGCCAAGGGTATGATAGAACTACATCTGATCATTGTGTGTTTATAAAAAAATTTTCAAATGATGATTTTATTATTTTATTCCTATATGTTGATGACATGCTAATTATTGGCCATGGTGCTGGAAAAATTGAAAAACTTAAAAGAGAGGTAAGTAAGTCTTTTGCCATGAAAGACTTAGGATCGGTGAAACAAATACTTGGCATGAAGATTCTTTATGATAGGAAGAAAAGGATGATTTGGCTATCTTAGAAGACTTACATTGAAAAGGTTCTTGAAAGATTTAATATGAGTAAAGCCAAAGCAATTTATTCTCCACTTGCAAGTCATTTCAAGCTTAGTTCGAAATAATATCCTACAAGCAAGAAAGAAAAAGAAGAAATGTCCAGAGTGCCTTACTCATCTACAGTAGGCAGTTTGATATATGCTATGGTTTGTACTAGGCTAGACATAGCTCATGCAATTGGAGTTGTCAGCCGATTTCTCTCTAATCCTAGAAAGGAACATTGGGCAGTAGTGAAATAGATATTAAGATATCTAAGAGGTACTTCTAGGTTATCTTTATGTTTTGGCAATGATGAACCTGTGTTAGAAGGCTACACAGATACAGACATGGCAGGTGATACTGATTCTAGGAAGTCCACTTCGGGGTTCCTGATGACATTTGTAGGGGAGCAATCTCTTGGCAATCTAAGTTACAGCATCATTGTGTTGCTCTATCAACTACAAAAGCAGAATACATAATAATTTCTAAAGCCTACAAGGAAGCTTTATAGATGAAAAAATTTCTACAAGAATTGGGCTTGAAACAGGAAGGATATATTGTTTACTGTGATAGTCAAAGCATCATTCACCTCTCCAAGAATTCAACATACCATTCTAGATCGAAGCATATTAATGTGAGATATCACTGGATTCGTGATGTGCTTGAGATGAAAGAATTACAATTGAAAAAAGTGTAAACTAATGAGAATAGTTCAGATATGTTGACAAAGACTTTGCCTAAGGAGAAGCTTGAAGTATGTAGGTGAAGTGCAGGTTTGGTACAACCCACCATATGAGCTAGAGGGGGAGAATTGTTGGGTCCAGCCAATATGTGGGCTTGGACAATTGGTGTTGAATCTCGGATTTTGATGATATAATCAATTGGTGGGTTAATTGATCTAATCCATATTATTGAGTTAAGTGTGCAGGATTAACTACGATAACCAGAAAACATAAAGCAAGGATACCGGAGTCGAGCTCGATGGACGTTTAAGAGACCGAAGAATCATCGGAGATGCTGCCGGAACCATCCGAGAAGAAATCGGGAACGTGTCGAAAGTTCGCCGAAGAAATCGTCGGAGGCTCGCGGAGATCACCGAGAAGGCTCGGCTACTCGTTAAAGTCATCACAAAGATTGGGAGCTTGTAGGGAGTCCGTCGGAAGAAGTTCGTCGGAAAGCTCGCCGGAACAAGACTCGACGTTCGCGGTTAAAAAACTTGCTTAGGATGTTTTTTTTGTGTTATGTAGTTCACTTGTAATTAGGATTAGGATTAAGAGATAATCCTATATCCTGGTTAGGGGCCAACTAGGCCCAAAGTCAGATTTGGTTTGGGCTAAAATTAAGCCAAACCAATGAATCGGAGAGCCAGGAGGTGCTGCGGTGAAACCGCCCAGCACCCGAGAGCTGGGCGGTGACACCTCCTTGGCTGGGCGGTTGCACCGTCCAGCACCCGAGCGCTGGGCGGTGGCACCTCCAGCACTGGGAACCCTAAGAAAATTCAAATTTTGGAGCCCAAAATTTGAATCCTCTTGAGGCCTATAAATACCCCTCAAATCTCAGCTGAGGTTACAACTTTTGAGAAGCATTTTTGATTGAGAGAAAAGTCTTAGAAAGTCTTAGCAAGTCTTGTTTTCAATTTGCTAGAGAGTTCTCCTCCTCCTTTCTTATTGAAAATTTGTAAGAGGTTGAGCTGCTTGTAAAAGGTTGTAAGAGGGGTGTTTACCCTTCCATTTCAAGAGACTTGCTAGTGGAAGGTGGGAGCCTCATCGAAGAGGGGCCTCGCAAGTGGAGTAGGTCATTTGACCGAACCACTCTAAAAATCGGCGTAATCTCTGGTTTGCTTTTTATTATTGTCATTTACATTACTGCAAATCTTCTTACTGCTTTAGTTCCTCATTACTCTTGCTGCGCAACTTTAAGAATACGCCTTCAAGTTAAATTTCTCAAGTTTCGTTCTTAACGTACGAAAGATTTTGATTAAAATCGAAGTTTTAATCCGCTGCACTAATTCACCTCTTAGTGCCGCTCCGATCCTAACAAGTGGTATCAGAGCAAGGTTATCTCTCATATTTGGTTTAATACCCAAGAGAGATGGCTTACTCCGGCATGCAAGAGGGTCATTCTATTGCACGACCACTTTTGTTTAATGGGTCGGATTACACATATTGGAAGACTCGCATGAGAATCTTCCTCATTTCTATGGACTTTGAGCTTTGGTCTATTGTCGAGAATGGATTTCAAAAATCTTCTCTTCCGATGAGCGAATGGGATGAATCGGAGAAGAAGGTTTTTGCTTTAAATGCAAAGGCTATGAATGCCTTGTTTTGTGCACTAGACAAAAACGAATTTAATCGTGTTTCAATGTGTGATTCGGCTTTTGATATTTGGAGAACTCTTGAGGTCACTCATGAAGGCACTAGCCGAGTGAAAGAGTCCAAAATCAACATCCTTGTGCACTCTTACGAACTTTTCCGAATAAAACCAAGTGAGTCCATCGGAGACATGTACACCCGATTTACGGATGTCATCAATGGACTCAAAGCTCTTGGTAAAGATTTTACTAACTTTGAACTAGTAACTAAAATCTTAAGATCCCTCCCTAAAAGTTGGGATCCAAAAGTTACGGCCATTCAAGAGGCCAAAGACCTTAAAGCATTCCCTCTTGAAGAACTCATTGGGTCTCTAATGACCTACGAAATGACATGTCAAGCTCATGACGAGCTCGAGAACCCCCTTCCAAAGAACAGGAAGGATATGGCACTCAAATCACAAGAAGACCACTTGAAAGGAACATCAAGTGATGAGGACAGTGATAATGACATTGCACTTTTGACTCAAAAATTTAAAAAATATTTATGAAAGAACATATTTAAAAATAATACAAAAAATAAATTTGAACAAAAGAAGGACCAAGTGATTTGCTATGAATGCAAAAAACCGGGACACTATAAGAACGATTGTCCTCAAGCCAAAAAGAGAACATCAAAGAAGAAGGCATTCAAGGCAACGTGGGATGATTCAAGCGCATCCGAAGAAGAGGAGTCCAACACCGAGCAAGTTGCTCATTACGCGCTAATGGCGTTAGGAGAAGAGGTATGTGATTTATTTAATGAAGATTTATCTTTTGAAGAACTATCTATCGCTTTTCATGAATTATTTGATGAATGTAGAACTGTTAGCAAGAAGTTAAGTATCTTAAAGAAAGAGCATGCTTTGCTACAAGATAAGTTTGATAGTCTTCAAACTCCTCCATGCTCTAAGTGTGAGCACTTAGAAGCAATAAAAAATGAAAATTTGCTTCTTAAGGAAATCTTAAACAAGTTTAAGGTTGGTAGCAAAGGATTAGATATGATCCTTGCACACAAGGGTCACATCGCAAATAGAAATGGAATTGGATTTGTAAAATGATTACATCAAAATCCTACCACTTTCATAAAAGGACCTACATTACATGTTTCCTCTTATATGAAATGCAACTTTTGTTGCAAATCCGGACATATTGCCTACAAATGCCCATTTAGGAAAATTAGTTCACAAAAATTAATATGGGTTCCTAAAGGAACTATAAAGAATTCAATCATAAATAACAAAGTTAGTGGGTCAATTTTTGAGGCACCCAAAATCAAATGGGTACCTAAAAATCATCCTCTTTTGTAGACAAACCCACAAGCTAGGAGCAAGAGATGGTATCTCGATAGTGGATGCTCAAGACATATGACTGGAGATCCATCTCATTTCTCTATGCTCACTAGCAAAGAAGAAGGGTACGTTACCTTCGGAGACAACAACAAGGGCAAAATCATTGGCAAGGGAACTATTGGTAACAAATTTAATTTTTCCATTGATGATGTCTTACTAGTTGATGGATTGAAACATAATCTCTTGAGTATTAGTCAACTATGCGATAAAGGTTACATCGTTAGATTTGAATCAAATATGTGCATTATTGAAAAACCAAATCATAACATGACTATGATTGCTTTAAAACAAAATAATGTCTATACCATCAATCTTGATGAACTAAGTAATGAAATGTGCTTCTCCGCCGTAAATGATGATGCTTGGCTTTGGCATAGGAGATTAGGCCATGCAAGCATGAAAACAATATCTAAGATCTCATCTCAAGAATTAGTACGAGGAATTCCAAATATAAAGTTTATTAAGGACAAAGTATGCGATGCATGTCAACTAGGCAAACAAATAAAAACAAGCTTCAAACCAAAAAATCAAATTAGCACTACTAGACCATTACAATTGATCCATTTGGACCTATTTGGACCAATTGATACAACAAGTCTAGGTGGAAGCAAATATGCTTTTGTGATTGTGGATGACTACTCTAGATACACTTGGACCTATTTCTTAGCTCACAAAAGTGATTGCTTCAAGTGTTTCTCTAAATTTTGTAAACTCACTCAAAACGAAAAAGGCTTCATGATTTCATCAATTCGGAGTGATCACGGTGGTGAATTCCAAAACCGTGACTTTCAAAATTTTTGCGAAAGTAATGGGTACAATCACAACTTCTCAACTCCAAGAAATCCTCAACAAAATGGAGTAGTTGAAAGGAAAAATAGAAACCTACAAGAAATGGCAAGAACTATGTTGAATGAACATAGTTTACCTCAGTACTTTTGGGCCGAAGCCGTAAATACGGCTTGCTACATCATGAATAGAGTCCTAATAAGACCATCCTTATCCAAAACTCCCTATGAATTATGGAATAACAAAAATCCAAACATCTCCTATTTTAAAGTTTTTGGTTGTAAATGCTTTATTTTAAATGAAAGGGATGCTTTAGGAAAATTTGATGCTAAATCCGATGAAGGCATCTTTCTTGGTTACTCTTCCGTTTCTAAAGCTTTTCGGGTTTTTAATAAAAGAACTTTAGTAATTGAAGAGTCTATTCATGTAGTTTTTAATGAAATTTCTGATTTAAAGAAAAATGATTTTGATGATGATCTTGGTTTTGATAATTTGAATTTAAATGAACCCTCTCCTCAAAATAGCCATTTGAATGCATCTTCTTCCGAAATTTCTTTACCAAAAGAATGGAAGTATGTAGATGCTCATCCAAAAGAGCAAATTATAGGAGATACATCAAAAGGGGTTCAAACTCGTTCTTCTTTCAAAAATTTCTGTGCTAACGCCGCTTTCCTTTCTCAAATTGAACCTAAATGCATTGATGAAGCCTTAAAAGATGATTTTTGGATCATTGCAATGCAAGAAGAATTGAACCAATTTGAGAGGAATGAGGTATGGAAGCTTGTTCCTAGACCAAGTGACCACTTAGTCATAGGTACTAAGTGGGTCTTTAGAAACAAGCAAGACGAAAATGGTATCATGGTTAGAAACAAGGCTAGATTAGTGGCCAAAGGTTTCAACCAAGAAGAAGGTATCGATTACGAAGAAACCTTCGCTCCCGTGGCTCGATTAGAAGCCATAAGGATGCTCCTTGCCTATGCTAGTAGTAATAATTTTAAACTATTTCAAATGGATGTTAAAAGTGCTTTCTTGAATGGTTTTATTTCCGAAGAAGTATTTGTCGAACAACCTCCCGGATTTGAAAATTCTCTTCTTCCTAATCATGTATTCAAATTGACTAAAGCTCTCTATGGCTTAAAACAAGCTCCTAGAGCTTGGTATGAAAGGCTTAGTTCCTTTCTTATTTTAAATAATTTTACCAAAGGCAAGGTTGATACTACATTGTTTATTAAACATTTTGAAAATAATTTTCTTATTGTGCAAATTTATGTTGACGATATTGTGTTTGGCTCTTCGGATGAATCACTATGTGAATCATTTGCCAAATGTATGAGTCTTGAATTTGAAATGAGTTTAATGGGTGAATTAACTTTCTTTTTGGGATTACAAATCAAACAACTTAGTGATGGTATATTTCTTAACCAATCCAAATATACATTAGAATTATTAAAACGATTTAACATGGATAATTCAAAAGCAATAAACACCCCTATGAGTACTGCGACTAAGTTAGATATGGATGAAAATGGTGAAAGTTTCGATCAAAAAACATATAGGGGAATGATAGGTAGTCTACTCTACCTCACTGCGACTAGACCGGATATTATGTTTAGTGTAGGACTTTGCGTTAGGTTTCAATCTAATCCTAAATTATCTCATCTTAAGAGTGTTAAAAGAATATTTAGGTATCTTAAAGGAACTCCAAATTTAGGATTGTGGTATCCAAAATCTGAAAATTTTGATCTAATAGCTTATGCAGATGCCGATTTTGGCGGATGCAGGATAGATAGAAAAAGTACATCCGGAACATGCCAATTTTTAGGACATGCACTTGTTTCTTGGACTTCCAAGAAACAAAATTCAGTTGCACTATCTACGGCGGAAGCCGAATACATTGCTGCAAGTGCATGTTGTGCACAAGTAATTTGGATGAAAAATACATTAGAAGACTATGGAATTCACCTTGAAAATATTCCCCTAAAATGCGATAATACCAGTGCCATATGCCTTACTAAAAATCTAATTCAGCACTCTAGAACTAAGCACATCCACGTTAGGCATCATTTCATACGCAATCATGTTCTTAACAATGATGTTGTTCTAGAATTCATTGACACAAAGCATCAATTAGCAGATATATTTACAAAAGCTTTGAATGAAGACCAATTTGAATTCATCCGAAGGGAATTAGGCATGCTAAATTATCCCTAAAATGAACTTCACAAAAAGGACTCATTCTATTCCCTTCGTTTATGAATTTGAATTCTTCCTTCTTCTTCAATTCAAAATGATCCATTAAAGTATAAATTATGATCTTGAGGGAAGAAGCTAAACAAGAGGAAGAAAATTTTTTTTTTCTTTCCTCCGCATGATTCCAGCAGTGGCACCGCCAAATCCGGCGGTTGCACCGACTGGCGCTCGGGCGCCAGGCGGTTGCACCGACTGGCGCTCGGGCGCCAGGCGGTGACACCGACCAGTTTGGCGGTGACACCGACCGAGGGGTTAGGGCCGGCGGTGACACCGCCTCCAACCCGAAGAAAAACCTCTCAAAAACCCTCTCCCATTCCCTCTAACCCTCATTCTAACTCTTAGAAACATTGGAGAAGGATTCTTGGTGGTCCAAGCTTTCCATCTCTCAACATAATCTCCACAAGGTAACACTTGAAATCCCTCTTTTCTTTTCTCTTTCTCTTGCTTATTTTTCACAATTTCATCATCATCTTGTCTAGAACATGGCTCCTAAGAGATCAAAAGGAATAAGGATTGAAGGATATTCATATAACCATGACCTTTTTAAATCAAAAGAGGTAGCCCTTAGCTTTCCAAAATTTGAAACACGATGTGTCCATAAGGGAAAATACGTTGATTTGGATGAACTAGAGGACTTAGATCCCATTAGGTGGTTTGCACACCTAGAAGCTCTACCTCTACTACAAATAGAGGAACCAATCTATCCACGGTTAGTGAGATTATTCTATGCCAACCTATATGAGGATAATGATAGCCTCAGCACTTACATTCTAGGAACACCCATTAGAATATTTGACAGCACCATTTGTGAGCAAATTGGCATAACTGAAAAAGATAGGGGATGCTATTTTAAAGGTAAATGGGACGTCAAAAAAATTGGAGCAACCTATGCCGAAGCCGTAAAAACAATTTTTGCAAATCCAAACCTTGACTTCTTACCCAAGAGCTGTGAACACTTAATGCCTTTCAACTCTAAAATTCTTCATCACATTATCACAAGCATCATATTCCCAAAACAATTTCATCTTGACGAAGTAAGTCAACTAGAGATAGGAACCATGTATTGGATTATGACCGGTCAGCATAATTATTTTGGGTACTTAATTCGCCAACACATGCAGGAAATTATGACTAAAGATACTATATTACCATATGGGAGGTTAATCACTAGAATTCTTCATGCCTATGACATTTGCATTCCACCCGATGAAGAATCTATTCAAAATGATCGATATAACATAATAAATAAAAACCTACTGAAAAAACTTAGGTGCACTTTTAGCAATGGCATATGGGTTAGGCAGCCTAGAAGGACGGATCCAATTCCTACACCAATAGAACAACCCGAAACACCAATTCTTATGAGAAATGAATCTCCTCCTCCTAGTCCCCTTGGAGCAGCACCTTCAGCTCCTGTTTCCTCCTCTGAAGATATCATTATGGCGGAACCATCCGAGAAGAAATCGGGAACGTGTCGGAAGTTCGCCGAAGAAATTGTCAGAGGCTCGCGGAGATCACCGAGAAGGCTCGGCTACTCGTTAAAGTCATCACAAAGATTGGGAGCTTGCAGGGAGTCCGTCGGAAAAAGTTCGTCGGAAAGCTCGCCGGAACAAGACTCGACGTTCGCGGTTAAAAAACTTGCTTAGGATATTTTTTTTGTGTTATGTAGTTCACTTGTAATTAGGATTAGGATTAAGAGATAATCCTATATCCTGGTTAGGGGCCAACTGGGCCCAAAGTCAGATTTGGTTTGGGCTAAAATTAAGCCAAACCAATGAATCGGAGAGCCAGGCGGTGGCACCGCCTGGCTGGGCGGTGAAACCGCCCAGCACCCGAGAGCTGGGCGGTGACACCTCCTTGGCTGGGCGGTTGCACCGTCCAGCACCCGAGCGCTGGGCGGTGGCACCGCCTGGTTGGGCGGTGGCACCTCCAGCACTGGGAACCCTAAGAAAATTCAAATTTTGGAGCCCAAAATTTGAATCCTCTTGAGGCCTATAAATACCCCTCAAATCTCAGCTGAGGTTACAACTTTTGAGAAGCATTTTTGATTGAGAGAAAAGTCTTAGAAAGTCTTAGCAAGTCTTGTTTTCAATTTGCTAGAGAGTTCTCCTCCTCCTTTCTTATTGAAAATTTGTAAGAGGTTGAGTTGCTTGTAAAAGGTTGTAAGAGGGGTGTTTACCCTTCCATTTCAAGAGACTTGCTAGTGGAAGGTGGGAGCCTCATCGAAGAGGGGCCTCGCAAGTGGAGTAGGTCATTTGACCGAACCACTCTAAAAATCGGCGTAATCTCTGGTTTGCTTTTTATTATTGTCATTTACATTACTGCAAATCTTCTTACTGCTTTAGTTCCTCATTACTCTTGCTGCGCAACTTTAAGAATACGCCTTCAAGTTAAATTTCTCAAGTTTCGTTCTTAACATACGAAAGATTTTGATTAAAATCGAAGTTTTAATCCGCTGCACTAATTCACCCCCCCCCCTCTTAGTGCCGCTCCGATCCTAACAATTGGGTCTTTTGAGCCCAAATCAAAGAAATTAAAAAGAGAGAGAGATAGGGTTGTGAAGGTACAGTGTGAACACAACAAACGTGTTCAGCGAGCGGCGATGCAGAGAGAGAGAGAGAGAAAAAAAGGAGACAGAAAGTAAGAATTCTGAGTTTTCAATTTGACGATCGGTGGCCAAACGTTGTCAGTTTTGGCCCAAATTTTATATGGAGAATTCATGCAGCAAGTTCTATAATCCTAACGGTGTTGATCTATGATTTACCCTCTTTGAGGTACTTTCATGCTATATCCATTTTGTGAGACCTAGAATTCTCTTTTGATGAGATCCATCTATGTGATGATGATATGCTATTCTTGAGTCAAGATCTATGTTCTTGATGGTATTGTGATCCTCTAGTTATTCTAGAGAAGATTTACTATAAACATGTTATTATTACAATTAATAGTGGAAGTTTGAGATGGACTACGGTCCCGTGGTTTTTTCCGTATTGATGTTTCCACGCTAAAAAATTGGTCTCACTATGTGATTGATTTATTGCTCTATTGTTTAAGCTATACTGGTTGATATTAGCATTTTGATATCAAGTTGATATTTTGATGAGGAACCCATTTTGATACACAAAGAGGGAAAAGAATTACTCCGCTTTAACAGGTTTTTTCCCAACAAGTGGTATCAGAGAAACAGATTTTTTTGTGCTAGTTTTTTCTTATGTGATTGAAATGGAGCAGTCAAATGGTATGATTAAATTGAACTCATCAAATTATTCTACTTGGAGGCGTATGATGGAAGATTTGCTTTATTACAAAGATTTGTATAAACTCATCAAGGTTAAAGATAAACCTTCTACTATGGACGATGAAGAATGGGAAGTTCAACATAGAAAAGCTATTGCCAATATCAGAAGATGGATGGATATAAATTTACATGAGCATATTTCTGATGAAACCAGAGCAGATGTTGTTTGGCAAAGGTTAGAAAATCTCTTTGCGAAAAAAACAGTGGGAAATAGAATTTCTCTCCTCATAAGATTTGTAAATTTGAAGTATAAAGATGGTGATAATACTGTTGAGCATATAAGTCTATTTCAAAGTCTTGTAAATAAGCTTATTGCTATGAAAATGAATATAGTTGATAAAATGCAAGGATTACTACTTCTTAGCTCTTTACTAGAAAGTTGAGAAACGTTTGTGGTGACAATTTGTAACTCCATGCCAAAGGAGACTCTAACTATAGATATGGTTAAAGACAGTTTCCTAAATAAAGATGCCAGAAGAAAAGAACATGGTGAATCTTCTTCTAGTGCATTTATTACTGAAAAACAAAAAAGACGTGGAAGAAGTCATAGTAAAAATCCACATGATTATAGAGGAAGATTCAAGTCTAGAAGAGATATCAAATGTTTTCACTGTAACAGATCAGGTCACATGGAGAAAGAGTGTAGGTTTTAGAAGCGAGAATATAATGAAAAGAAGAAAAATAAGAAAATGACCAATATAGTTGCTGTTGAAAGTAATATCATTATTGGTTGTGATGATAGTGTTAGGATCGAGAGCACTAAGAGGGGGGGGGTGAATTAGTGCAGCGGAAATCTTACAGCGATTAAAACCAAAAGCTGCGTTCGTTCAATAAAAACTATTATGATGCAAAAGCTAATTCTCAGTTTGTATCTAAGTGCAGATTGCGTCTAAGCGCAGTTTGCGTCTAAACACAGTTTGCGTCTAAGCGCAGTTTGCGTCTAAGCGCAGTTTGCCTCTAAACACAGTTTGCGTCTAAGCGCAGTTTGCGTCTAAGCGCAGTTTGCATCTAAACACAGTTTGCGTCTAAGCGCAGTTTGCGTCTAAGCACAGTTTATGTCTAAACGCAGATTTACGTCTAAACGCAGTTTTACGTCTAAACGCAGATTTACGTCTAAACGCAGTTTTACGTCTAAACGCAGATTTACGTCTAAACTCAGTTTACGTCTAAAACGTCTAAACACAATTTAAGCAGTTTTACGTCTAAACGTAATTTTACGTCTAGACGCAGTTTCAAAGGGATCTGAACTTTAGAAACTCGTTCGTAAAAGCGCAGAAGACAGTTTTGCAGAATCAAGGCGTAAACGCAAACTGCAATGTAAATATCGTACGAGAACGTTGGTTTACGTCTGAAAGCAGATTCGGAAAGAACAGCACTTAGAACTTGTTCGTAAAAGCGCAGAGAGCAGTAGTTATGAAGGAGGTTTGCAGTAATGATAAAGTGCTCAAAATAAACGCAAACCAGAGATTTAGAGTGGTTCGGTCAGTCTTGACCTACTCCACTTTTGGCTTCCTCCACCGACGAGGTCACCGACGTCAACTAGAGGCCTTCCTTCAATAGGCGAAGGCCAACTGCCCTTTTACAGTTTCTCTCCTTTTGACAGGCTCAGGAGACAACTTTTACAGACCTTTCTCTCCTTACTTTACAACTCAAAACTTGAAGAACAGAAGGAGAAGACTTAAAGGCTTTACAACACTTTTGAGCTCTTAGAATCACAGAAAAGATCAAGATTTCGGTGTAGGTCTGTATCTTTTCAGTGCTGAATGGGTGGGGTATTTATAGGCCCCAACCCAATTCAAATTTGGAGCTCAAAACGATCAAATCCCGGAATTCCGGGATCAGGCGGTTGCACCTCTTGACTGGAGAGGTTGCACCGCCTGGCAGAGCTCGAAGACCGAGCTCAGGCGGTGCCACCTCTCTGTTAGGGAGGTTGCACCGCTCAGTCTTGCTCGAAGACTGAGCTCAGGCGGTGCCACCTCTCTGTCAGGGAGGTTGCACCGCCCAATCTTGCTCGAAGACTGAGCTCAGGCGGTGCCACCTCCCGGCTGGGGAGGTTGCACCGCCCAGTCTCGCTGGGAGGCTTAGCCTAGGCGGTGCCACCTCCTGGCCTAGGCGGTTGCACCTCCTGGTGCAATCAGGGTCCGAATGGTTAGCTCCATTCGACCCAATTTCAGTCTTTCAGGGGCCCAATTGCCCCAAGATTAAGCTAATGGGATCACCTCCCATTTTCCAACTTAATCAACATGCTAACTATGATTAAATCTGAGACAATTTCTGCAGCTTTGCTTCGGTGCGTCAATCGCTCCTTCCGGCGAGTTTCCGGCGAACTTCCGTCGATCATCCGATGAACCCTCGGTGATGCTCCTGCGGACTTCCGGCAAACTCCTGGACTTTGCGAAGATCCACTTGGCAAGTTCCGACGAGCTTCGCTTGGCAAGCTTCTGGACTTCTCGGATCTGTTCTCGCAGAACCTCCGACGACCGTCCGAACTTCCGTCGAACTCTCGAACTCCCAACGTGATCATGAACTTGACTCCGGCGCAACTCCTGCTGCTTGTCTAACTTTCATCGTAGTTTATCCTGCACACTTATAACAAAACTTCGATCGAGACAATTAATCCTAAGCAATTAACCAAGTTATCCGGCATGTCATTGGTCCCTCGACGCTTCGTCTGATTCTTCGGCGCATCGTCCTCTCCTGCGGCCTATTGCCCAATCGGCCAGTTGACTCCGCAACTCCGATATCCTTGGCACAATAACCGCTCTTCTTGGCCCGATGCCCGAGTCCACTGCCCGAAGCCTTCTGTCGATACGTCGACCGATCTACCGGCCCGACGTCCAATCTTCTGACATGTTCCTCCGGTACAACATGATGTTCCTGCTTTAATTGTCTCATCCTGATCGAAGCACCCTGCGTCACTCAAAACGCAGATTAAATCATAAACATATATCAAGGAGTTTCATCATCAAAATACGGGATTCAACAATCTCCCCCTTTTTGATGATGACAACTACTTGATGACGGAGTTAAACTTAACTCCCGAAGTTTAAACAAACTCCCCCGATCAATATACCTTATTGATAGAAACTCTTAGATTCAAAAATCTAAGCAACATGTCATCATAATCGGAGTTAACCTTAACTCCCAGAGTTTAAACAAACTCCCCCTATCAATATGCCATATTGATAGAACCTTGAATTCAAACTGAATTCAAGTCATTGCAATATTCATCATGAATACTTGCAACACGTCAACATGAACATATGCATCACATGTCATGTCATCAACATACTTTCATCAACATACTTCTCCCCCTTTGTCATCAACAAAAAGGAGAAGTATCACAATCAAGTGTTTGTGATATTGGTTCAACTCATTGCATGAAAAACATATTATCAAGTTTTATCATCATGCAATTTTGCTAGAAAATATAGCAAGTTTTGAATCACGCTTAGAATATTCAAGCTATCAAGTTTTAGATATGCAAGTTTTATAACATACAAGATAGCACTTGGTATGAAAATTATAGATGTTCAAGATAGCAAGTTCTACATCATGCAAGCTAGCAAATTAGAGATGTTCAAGAAGGCAACTCTTGCTTCTTGAAATATGAAAATTTTGTCCACTTTGCTAGATGCGCAAGTTAGCATGTTTTGCTTCTTGAGATAGGCAAGATAGCACCTTTGCTTCTTTTGAGATAGCAACTTTTCGCTTCTCTTTAGACTACAAGCTAGCAATTTTTTACGATATACAAGTTAGCAAAAACTTCGAAAGCAAATGCAAGATAACTTTCTTGTGTAGGCTCATGATTATTGCTTCCTATTGTAATGTGCAGGTTGCAAGTCTTGCTTCTTGAGATATTCAAGATGGTGATGTTCAAGAAGACAACTTTTGCTTCTTGAAATAAGCAAGTTAGCAATCTTTGCTACTTAAGATAGGCAAGCTAGCAATCAAGTTTTTGCATCTTCTTGACTTGTGCAAGCTAGCTATCTCCCCCTTTGTCATTGTCAAAAAGAAAGGAAGAATACAGTTTTGTAGTTCTTTTTCCTTTTACAACGATTTCAAAATCATGACAAAGGATGAATAATCAAGTTATGAATGTCAAGATAATTTTTCATCATGAATATTTTATCATTGCATTATCATAAGTTGAAGTATTACATGCATAATATCATATCATCATTAGAAAGCACAAGTATTGCATGCATAATTGCAAATCATAAATGTTTCATATCATGATGGTATCAATTTTGTCAAATTATATCCTACCATGCATGATCAATAACTTCTCATTTGTATTTCATGCATTATTTCATTTCATCTCATAAGGAATATCAAGAAAAGTTATTAGATGAGGAGATAAATATTTTATGAATACACGGAATTGTATCAAAATCATATCATAAGTGTTTCGTGTATTCATATTATCACATGAAGCATATTATAATTTTTGAGATTCATAACATGAATAACGTTATTACTATTTCATCAAAATCAATTTCGAGATTCACACAATATCATGCATTAATCTCGATAAGATGGGAAAAGCATTTTATTTTTAAGTGATTCTTTTAACACATCATAAAAACTCATTCATAATTCAAGTAATTTACAAGATTTCATAAATAAATTTATCACTTGTATTTCATCAAAATCGAGAACCCTAGAGAAAATGATTGAAGCATTTAACATGATTGAAGCATGATTCATATTTAAAGTGTATCTTATGTCGTAAATACGAATCAAGCATTTGTCAAATCTGAAATCATCCTCAAAATTACATTCAATAAATTCATATATGACAAGCATAGATTTATTGAAAAATCTATAAGATAGAGGATTGCATTTCAAGTGTTTATCAATTGTAGCATTTCATCACATGGCAAGATATCATCAAGTAGAATTACGATGCAAGTTCTTGATATCTTAACATGATGAAAATTCAAATATGGCACTTATAGTATCAATTCATGAATACCAAAAGATATTATTTGTGATTTCAATTTTGCAAGATCATGATTATGATTTAGACATAACTTATTCAAATCAAATCGTCAACTTGAAACTCATAATCAAGTCATTAAAATTAATTTTGAAATTCACAAAATATCATGAAATCAAAAGACAAGTTGTATTTCATTTGAAGAACTCCTTTTTGATAAATGTAGGGAGCACAATGAACAATCTTGATTTATAAAGAGCTTCATGTTATAATTATCAAGATCATGATTTTAATAATTATTCTCTTTAGCAAAAAATCACAAAAGCACTTTATTTTTGCATAAGAAATCTCATTGTATTATGATTTATAAATTCTTTTTCTGCACATGAATCATAAGAGATATGTATGTGAAACAAATCTTTGCAAGCAAAGACACTATCATTCATATTTCAAGATGGAATTTATAAGCAAGAATCATTTCATCAAATCCATTTTAGAAAAATATTTTTTATAAGTGTATGAGAAAATCCGATTGTTAGGATACCAATTGTTAAGTGAATCCGAAAAAGAAATTAGTACTTTCATGCATTCAGATAAGATTTTGCTATAGATTTTCAAGTTCAATTATGAAGATAAAACATGCTCATGATCATAAAAATTTATGTATCCAAAACATATAATTTCCATCATGTTATAGTGTAAAATCATCATGGCAATTAAGTGTTTTGAACATTGAATCAAGAATGTCCGAAAAATAATCTTAACACGTTCATGCATTCGAGCACATTTTTGCCATAGTTTTTCAAATATACTCATGAGAATAACACATGCTTATCATCGGCTTAAAATCTCATGCATAAAATTGTTAATCGAAATATTTAATTTCATCATTATGCATTTCTTCAAATCAAACATGATCTTTAATCAAAATCGAGAAATAACAATGGAAATCAACGTAATGCACATTATTACTTCTTAACCATGATTTCATATTTTCAATCAAGATCATTTTATTTGTTTATCATAAAATATGCAATATTATCATTTTCGAAATTACTTAGTATAATCATAATAATTTTTTTAACATGTAATTTTTAAGAAAATTAATTCTAAACTAAAAGAGAAAAATACATCATGAAAGCATCAAGTAATTTCAAAATAAATTAGGGGGATTTCGATTACCTCATCATTGTAGGTTGTTAAGGCGTAGTTTGCCGCCTTGCTTTTGTTGACTTCCTCTTCTTCGGAGGAGCTCGATTCATCCCAATTTTTGTTCTTCTTCTTGCGTTTAAAGCAAGTAGTTCGATTCTTTTTGCTTTTTAATTTTTGTTTCATTTGTAGTTTAAGTTCACCATCACTTGAGCTTATGCTCGAGTGGTCTTCAAATGTTCTATGTCCCAAATCCTTCCTGTTCTTTGGAAGGTTGTTTTGTTCATCATTGTCCTCATCACTTGAGTCATCGCTCAAGTGGCATTCATTTGTCCAGAGTTCCAAATCCTTCCTGTTCTTTGGAAGGTGATTGTGTTCAACATGTTCATCATGTGCATTGTGCACCATTTCATATGTGATCAATGAACCAATTAGTTCTTCAAGTGGAAATTGGTTCAAGTTTTTCGATTCTTGAATAGCAGTTACTTTTGAATCCCAAGTTTTAGAAAGTGAGCGCAAAACTTTGTTAACGAGTTCAAAATCCGAAAAGCTTTTACCAAGTGATTTTAAACCATTGACGACATCCGTAAAACGGGTGTACATGTCAACAACGGTTTCGCTTGGTTTCATATGAAAAAGCTCGAAATCATGCAGTAAAATATTAACTTTCGAGTCTTTGACTCTACTAGTTCCCTCGTGCGTGATTTCAAGAGTGCGCCAAATATCGAAAGCCGTTTCGCACAAAGAAACCCGATTGAACTCATTTTTGTCCAAAGCGCAAAATAAGGCATTCATAGCCTTTGCGTTTAAAGAAAAATACTTCTTCTCTAAATCCAACCATTCGTTCATCGGTTTAGAGGGAAGTTGAAAACCGTTTTCAATGATATTCCATAAATCCAGATTTAGAGAAATCAAGAAAACTCTCATTCGAGTTTTCCAATAAGTGTAGTCCAATCCGTTAAAGAACGGTGGACGAAAGACCGAAAAGCCCTCTTGAAGAGCCATTTCTCTCGGGTGTAAATCCGAAATGAGAAATACCCCGCTCTGATACCAATTGTTAGGATCGAGAGCACTAAGAGGGGGGGGGGTGAATTAGTGCAGCGGAAATCTTACAGCGATTAAAACCAAAAGCTGCGTTCGTTCAATAAAAACTATTATGATGCAAAAGCTAATTCTCAGTTTGTATCTAAGTGCAGATTGCGTCTAAGCGCAGTTTGCGTCTAAACACAGTTTGCGTCTAAGCGCAGTTTGCGTCTAAGCGCAGTTTGTGTCTAAACACAGTTTGCGTTTAAGCGCAGTTTGCGTCTAAGCGCAGTTTGCGTCTAAACACAATTTGCGTCTAAGCGCAGTTTGCGTCTAAGCACAGTTTACGTCTAAACGCAGATTTACATCTAAACGCAGATTTACGTCTAAACGCAGTTTTACGTCTAAACGCAGATTTACGTCTAAACTCAGTTTACGTCTAAAACGTCTAAACACAGTTTGAGCAGTTTTACGTCTAAACGCAATTTTACGTCTAGACGCAGTTTCAAAGGGATCTGAACTTTAGAAACTCGTTCGTAAAAGCGCAGAAGACAGTTTTGCAGAATCAAGGCGTAAACGTAAACTGCAATGTAAATATCGTACGAGAACGTTGGTTTACGTCTGAAAGCAGATTCGGAAAGAACAGCACTTAGAACTTGTTCGTAAAAGCGCAGAGAGCAGTAGTTATGAAGGAGGTTTGCAGTAATGATAAAGTGCTCAAAATAAACGCAAACCAAAGATTTAGAGTGGTTCGGTCAGTCTTGACCTACTCCACTTTTGGCTTCCTCCACCGATGAGGTCACCGACGTCAACTAGAGGCCTTCCTTCAATAGGCGAAGGCCAACTGCCCTTTTACAGTTTCTCTCCTTTTGACAGGCTCAGGAGACAACCTTTACAGACCTTTCTCTCCTTACTTTACAACTCAAAACTTGAAGAACAGAAGGAGAAGACTTAAAGGCTTTACAACACTTTTGAGCTCTTAGAATCACAGAAAAGATCAAGATTTCGGTGTAGGTCTGTATCTTTTTAGTGCTGAATGGGTGGGGTATTTATAGGCCCCAACCCAATTCAAATTTGGAGCTCAAAACGATCAAATCCCGGAATTCCGGGATCAGGCGGTTGCACCTCTTGACTGGAGAGGTTGCACCGCCTGGCAGAGCTCGAAGACCGAGCTCAGGCGGTGCCACCTCTCTGTCAGGGAGGTTGCACCGCTCAGTCTTGCTCGAAGACTGAGCTCAGGCGGTGCCACCTCTCTGTCAGGGAGGTTGCACCGCCCAGTCTTGCTCGAAGACTGAGCTCAGGCGGTGCCACCTCCCGGCTGGGGAGGTTGCACCGCCCAGTCTCGCTGGGAGGCTTAGCCCAGGCGGTGCCACCTCCTGGCCTAGGCGGTTGCACCTCCTGGTGCAATCAGGGTCCGAATGGTTAGCTCCATTCGGCCCAATTTTAGTCTTTCAGGGGCCCAATTGCCCCAAGATTAAGCTAATGGGATCACCTCCCATTTTCCAACTTAATCAACGTGCTAACTACGATTAAATCTGAGACAATTTCTGCAGCTTTGCTTCGGTGCGTCAATCGCTCCTTCCGGCGAGTTTCCGGCGAACTTCCGTCGATCATCCGATGAACCCTCGGTGATGCTCCTGCGGACTTCCGGCAAACTCCTGGACTTTGCGACGATCCACTTGGCAAGTTCCGACGAGCTTCGCTTGGCAAGCTTCTGGACTTCTCGGATTTGTTCTCGCAGAACCTCCGACGACCGTCCGAACTTCCGTCGAACTCTCGAACTCCCAACGTGATCATGAACTTGACTCCGGCGTAACTCCTGCTGCTTGTCTAACTTTCATCATAGTTTATCCTGCACACTTATAACAAAACTTCGATCGAGACAATTAATCCTAAGCAATTAACCAAGTTATCCGGCATGTCATTGGTCCCTCGACGCTTCGTCTGATTCTTCGGCGCATCGTCCTCTCTTGCGGCCTATAGCCCAATCGGCCAGTTGACTCCGCAACTCCGATATCCTTGGCACAATAACCGCTCTTCTTGGCCCGATGCCCGAGTCCACTGCCCGAAGCCTTCTGTCGATACGTCGACCGATCTACCGGCCCGACGTCCAATCTTCTGACATGTTCCTCCGGTACAACATGATGTTCCTGCTTTAATTGTCTCATCCTGATCGAAGCACCCTGCGTCACTCAAAACGCAGATTAAATCATAAACATATATCAAGGAGTTTCATCATCAAAATATGAGATTCAACAGATAGTTGTCTCAGTCTTGCAACTCAAGATAGTAATTAGGTAATTGACTCTTGTGCTTCATTTCATTTTACTTCTCATGGTGATTTCTTTAGATCTTACACTGCTGGTGATTTTGGTAATGTCAGAATGGGAAACAGTGGTACATCTAAGATTGTAGGTATTAGAGATATTTGCTTGGAGACTAGTATTGGGAGCAAATTGATACACAAAGATGTAAGGCATATTCTAGATATTCGTCTTAACTTGATATATATAGGCAGACTTGATGATGAGGGCTTTGCACATTATTTTAGTGAAAGCAAATGGAAACTCACTAAAAGTTCTCTAATTGTGGCAAGAGGAAAGAAGCTTAACTCTTTTTATGTCATGGGAGCTAAGCTACACAAATGAGAGATTAATGCAGTTTAGAAGGGTGAAAGTATAGATCTTTGGCATAAGAGGCTTGGTCATATCTATTGAATCTCAGATTTTGATGATGAAACTAATTGATTGTGTTTATATGTTTAACTGCATTTTGAGTGATGCAGGTCTACTCGATCAGGATTAGATAGTTGACGCAGGAGGAATTGACGTTGCGCCGGAGGAGATCACGTCAGGATATTGGACGACAGAAGGCTTCGAACGTCGGGCATCGAGCCAAGGAGAGCAGAATTGTGCCACGGATATCGGGGTTGCGGAGGTCAACTGTCGATTGGGCAACAAGCCGCAAGAGAGGACGATGCGCTGAAGAATCGGAAGAAGTGCCAACCAATGACGTGCCGGGCAACAGAATGTCAATTCACGTTGTAATAATTGTCTAGATCGAAGTAGAGTTTTGGCTTGTGTGTGTAGGATTAACTATGATAACGACGAAGATATAAAGCGAAACAAAGTGTTAGAGTCAAGCACGAAGGATTCGTTGCGAGTTCGAGAGTTCGACGGAAGTCCGAAGATTCGTTGGGAATGCTGCCGGGACTAGCCGAGAATGAGTAGGGAGCTTGCCAAAGGGTTTTTCGGAAGCTCGCCGGAAGGTTCGTTGGAAGTTCACGGAGCTCACCGAGAAAGATCGGAGCTTGTTGAAGAAGCTCGTTGGAACTCACCAAGATCAAATCGTGAAGTCTAGGAGCTTGCCGGGAGTCCGTAGAATGGTTTCCGAGAGTTTATCGGAAGACCGCCGAAAGTTCGCCGGAAGAAGTCTTGACTTGCGGACTTTGTAATAGCTTAGGAAATGTCCTTAAATTCATATTTAGCATATTAATTAGGGTTAGGATTAGGTGTTAATCCTATAACCCAAGTAGGGGCCAATTGGGCCCGAGTTCGGACTGGTTTGGGCCAAGTTTGGAGCCCAACCAGTGAGCTGAAATAGTGTAGGCGGTGGCACTTCCAGATTAGGTGGTGGCACCGCCCAGAACCCAAGAACTGAGCGATGGCACCGCTGGACTGAGTGGTGGCACCACCCAGCACCCGAGAGGTCCAGCGGTGGCACCGCCAACCTCGGAAACCCAAGAGAATTCAAAATTTGGAGCCCAAATTTGAATCCTCTTGGGGCCTATAAATACCCCTCAATTCTCAACTAAGAGAACAACCTTTGAGAAGCAAGTGATTGAGATAAAAGTCTTAGCAAAGCCTTTAGCAAGTTTTTGTTTTCAATAGCTTGAGTGTTCACCTCCCTCTTTCTCTTTGAAAATTTGTAAGAGTGTGAACCACTAGTAAAAGGTTGTAAGAGGGATATTTGTCCTTCCCCTTTAAAGTGATTTGCTAGTGGAAGTTGGGAGCCTCATTGAAGAAGGCTTCACAAGTGGATGTAGGTCATTTTGACTGAACCACTTTAAATTGGTGCGTTCCTTGAATGTGTGAGTATTTACCTTCCTGAAATTGTCATTTACACTACGGCTAACTTTCGGATCTCATTTTCTCATTTTACTCAAGTTACTATCAAAACTAAATCTCTACGTATTTATAAAATTGTTTTCAAACTTATGAGTTTTAATCCGCTGCACTAATTCACCCCCCCCCCTCTTAGTGTCGCTCCGATCCTAACAATTGGTATCAGAGCCACGGTTTTCTACTTTAGTTTAACACCCAAATAGAAATGACTTTTTACGGCTTTCAAGAGAGTCACTCTCTCATTCGTCCTCCCTTTTTCAATGGGACGGATTACATTTATTGGAAAACTCGAATGAGAGTTTTCTTACTTTCTTTATATTTGAATTTATGGCACATAGTCGAAAATGGATTTAAAATGTCTTCTCTTCCAATGAACCTTTGGAATGATTTGGAGAAGAAGATGTTTTCTTTAAACGCAAAGGCTATAAATGCCTTATTTTGCGCTTTGGACAAAAATGAGTTCAATCATATTTCTACATGCAAAATGACTTTTGATATTTGGCGAACACTTGAAATCACGCACGAGGGAACTAGTAGAGTCAAAGACTCGAAAGTTAACATTTTATTGCATGATTTTGAGCTTTTTCGAATGCAATCAAGCGAGACTATAGGCGACATGTACACCCGTTTCATGGATGTCGTCAATAATTTAATAGTTCTTAGTAAATCTTTTTCGAATTTTGATCTCGTGAGCAAGATCTTAAGATCCCTTCCAAAAAGGTGGGATCCTAAAATAACCGCAATACAAGAAACAAAAGATTTAAATATTTTTCCACATGAAGAACTAATTGGTTCATTGATGACATATGAAATGGTGCACAATACACATGATGAACATGATGAACAAAATCACCTTCCAAAAAACAGGAAGGATTTGGAACTCCGGACAAATGAATACCACTTGAGCAATGACTTAAGTGATGAGGACAATGATGAACTTGAACTTTGAACACTAAATCTTAATAAGTTTATTAAATAAAAATCTAAAATAAACAATGAACTTGAACGGAGGAAGAGGACAAAGAAGAGGAAGGCAACCAAGGATGAATCAAAAACTTCCAAAGGTAAAACGGCGAATTGGGCTTTGACGAGCTTCGACTACAAAGTAAGTAACTCAACTCTCTTGAATTATTTTGAAATTACATAATACTTTTCATGAGTTATTTTTAATTTAGTTTAGGATTAATTTTCTTAAAAATTACATGAAAATAAAAAAAATAGAAATCATGCTTATCATTCTAGTAATTTTGAAAATAATCATGAAAATTATATGTTTATGATAAACAAAATGATTTTGATTAAAAATACCTTATGAAATATGATATCATGCCTAATAAATTTATTTTTTGAAGCTATGCATAATGATGATGAGTTTTGGGTAATTTATAGTTTATTGATTATTGATGATTTCCATAATGATCTTTTACGATTTATGGATTATCGATTTATACCATGATGAAAGTTGCTTTCGAAAATGATGCACAGTTTTTGTATGCAAACTAAGCATGAAAAGATAGATTCACCAAAAAAGAAAGATATATGACTACAACAAATAACAAATGATTTTGGTTGAAAATACTTTATACTCAATGAAACCATCATCGATGAATATGCTTTATGTTTAATAGTTTCTTTGGCTTATATGCTCTATCATGATAAATATTTTGAAAATAAATGAAATCATGTTTGATTTGAAGTAATACATAATGATCATGCTTAATGATGCATTTTTTGATTTGACATAAAAGTGACTTTAAAAAATGATGTATGTTTTGATTTGACATAAATGAAATAGGCATGCTTATATGAAATAGTGAAGTGTCATGCTTGACAATTGTATACTTAATGATGCATAAAGTTGTAATGAAAATATTAATATTTTAATACTATGATTTGACGATTTTATGCATGACATTGTAAAGTTATATATAATGATGCATAATGATGAAATTGTGTAATAAAAATATTAAACATTTTGAAACCATGTTTTAGTGTCATGCATATTGATCATGCTTAATAAATTTCAAAATTATGCATGATGAATCTTACGATTTATGGATTATTGATTTTTACCATAATGAAAGTACCTTATTGATCTTTGTTGTAATAAATCTTACTCTTTCGGTTTTAAACATGATACATGTTTTTATTTGACATAAATGAAACAAAATCATATGTTTTGAAACAATTGAAAAGAGGAAAATATTCTTGAAAATTATTTTGCTCAATCTTATTGATTTTGATGAATCCATTTGTATCATCTTTGTGAATCTCTTGGATTTTGATGATTTAAATTTGAATAAATTTTTATCGAAATCACGATCTTGATCTCTTGATATTTATAACATGAAATCCTTTATGAATCAAGATTGTTTTCTATTTAAAAGGAGATTTGTCGAAATGTTTCATAGTCTTTTAGTATTCATGATCTTGATAATTATGTTTTGAAACTTTATGTAAACCAAGAATGTTCATCATGATTCTCTCTTTGAATATTTAAAGAGGAGAATTTTCTAGATGAATCATGATTTTGATGATTGAATATTTAATGTGCATGAATTTAGATCTTGCTCTCCTACTATTCTTTTTGCTATTCACCAAAATGAAGACTAATTCTAATAAACCATGATATGCTATATGAATTTTATTGTATTCATGAAGTAATATCTCATCACTAATTTTTGTTTATATTCCTTCATATGATGATATGAATGTATGAAACACTTATGATATGAATTTTTATACAATTCCATGTATTCGTGAAATATTTATCTCATCACCCAATTAATTCCTCTTGATACTCCTAATGTGATGAAGTGAAATTATGCATGAAATACAAATGGGGAGAAGTTTTGATCATGCATGGTAGGATATAATTTGACAAATTGATACCATCATGATATGAAACATTAATGATTTGCAATGATGTATACAATACCTGTGCTTTCTAATTATGATGTGATATATTACATATGATGTAAATCATGATTTAAAATACTATGAGTTGTTGCTAAAATGATGTATTATAAATATTGATTTAATGTTTTGTATCATGAATACTCTAAATGATGAATGTTTGGTATCATGATCAAAATGTTGACAAATAGTTAAAAAATTTAGTATCATGTATGATATCCTCATAATATTGATCGATTTATTCAATATCGTGCATGAATGAATATAAGGTTTTGAAAATATGCATATTCTAATTTGAAAATATAATGATGCACAAATAAGATTGATACTTACCTTTGTCATAATTGATGTAAAGGGTCTTCCCTTCTTTTTGACAATGACAAAGGGGGAGATAGCTAGCTTGCACAAGTCAAGAAGATGCAAAAACTTGATTGCTAGCTTGCCTATCTTAAGTAGCAAAGATTGCTAACTTGCTTATTTCAAGAAGCAAAAGTTGTCTTCTTGAACATTACTATCTTGTCTATCTCAAGAAGCAAGACTTGCAACCTGCACATTACAATAGGAAGTAAGAATCGATAGCTTACACACTTCAACAAGAAAGCTATCTTGTATTTGCTTTCAAAATTTTTGCTAGCTTGTATGTTGCAAAACTTGCTCACTTTTTCAAACACTTTGCTAGCTTGCACTTTGTAAAGGAAGCGAAAATAACACTTCTCAAAAGAGAAGAAAGAGCTTGCTTTCTTGAACATCTTTAATTTGCTAACTAGCATGATGTACAATTTGCTATCTTGAACATTACAAAGAAATACTATCATGCACATTGCAAAGAAAAGCAAATATACCAACTTGCACATCTTTAAATTTGCTAGCTTGTATGTAGTAAAACTTGCATATCGTAAAAGTTGCTAGCTTGTAGAGAAGCAAAGAATTGCTATCTCGAAAGAAGCAAAAAATGCAAAACTTAGAAAACTTGTAATATAATTGCTCTTGCCATGCTTTGTATCAAAAATAGGTTGATATCCTTAAAAGCATCGCATTAAATTTTTTAGTATCGCAATGTATCACATGTATCACAAATTGAAGTTTTTAGACTATTATCATATCATGTTTAACAATTGATGTCTTTCATGACATGATTTCTTTGCATTTTTGTCTTATATATATCATGTGATGATTGAAATATTGATTGATGCAAATTCATAATTTATGTAAAAGTCTATATCATTGGTTCCTCTCCTTCTTTTCGGCAATGACATAGGGGGAGAAAGATTGCTAGCTCAAGGCAAATGCTGGCTAGCTTGTACTCTTCCCTTCTTTTCGACAAAAACAAAGGGGAGAAAGCTTTTGCTAGTTAGAACATGCAAAGAAAAGCAAAGTGCAATCTTGCACAAAATTTCAAGTGTTGAATTGCCATGATTGAACTTAAGAATCTTGCTATGCTTTTGTGCTTATATGTTGTGATGAAAATCTAGCTTCATGTTGCAAAAACTTGCATATCTTTTAAAATAGCTAGAGCTACTTCTCGTTTTTGTTGATGACATAGGGGGAGAAGTATATTGATGACTACATGCATTGAATTGAATATTTTATATATATTTGCATGATGGTTTAAATGTTTTTCATAACATATGATGAATGTTACTTGGATTTAGGATAATCCAAGTATTCTATCAATGGCATATTGATAGGAGGAGTTTGGTTAAACTCGGGAGAGTTAAGGTTAACTCCGTTAGTCATCAATTAGTTTTCATCATCAAAAAGGGGGAGATTATTGAATCTCGGATTTTGATGATGAAACTAATTGATTGTGTTTAGATGTTTAACTGCATTTTGAGTGATGCAGGTCTACTCGATCAGGATTAGACAGTTGACGCAGGAGGAATTGACGTTGCGCCGGAGGAGATCACGTCAGGATATTGGATGACAGAAGGCTTCAAACATCGGGCATCGGGCCAAGGAGAGCAGAATTACGCAAAGGATATCGGGGTTGTGGAGGTCAACCGCCGATTGGGCAACAAGCCGCATGAGAGGACGATGCGCTAAAGAATCGGAAGAAGCGCCAACCAATGACGTGCCGGGCAGTAGAATGTCAATTGGCGTTGTAATAATTGTCTAGATCGGAGTAGAGTTTTGGCTTGTGTGTGTAGGATTAACTACGATAACGACAAAGACATAAAGCAAAACAAAGTGTCGGAGTCAAGCGCTAAGGATTCGTTGCGAGTTCGAGAGTTCGACGGAAGTCCGAAGATTCGTTGGGAATGTTGCCGGAACTAGCCGAGAATGAGTAGGGAGCTTGCCAAAGGGTTTTTCGGAAGCTCGCCGAAAGGTTCGCTGGAAGTTCATGGAGTTCATCGAGAAAGATCGGAGCTTACTGAAGAAGCTCATTAGAACTCGCCAAGATCAAATCGTCTAGGAGCATGTCGGGAGTCTACAGAATGGTTTCCGAGAGTTTATCGGAAGACCGTCGGAAGTTCGCCGAAAGCTTGCCGGAAGAAGTCTTGACTTGCGAACTTTGTAATAGCTTAGGAAATGTCTTTAAATTCATTTTAGCACATTAATTAGGGTTAAGATTAGGTGTTAATCCTATAACCCAAGTAAGGGCTAATTGGGCCCGAGTTCGGACTGGTTTGGGCCAAGTTTGGAGCCCAACCAGTGAGCTGAAATAGTGTAGGCGGTGGCACCGCCCAGAACCCGAGAACTGAGCGGTGGGACCGCCCAGCACCCGAGAGGTCTGGCGGTGGCACCACCGCCAGCCTCGGAAACCCAAGAGAATTCAAAATTTGGAGCCAAAATTTGAATCCTCTTGGGGCCTACAAATACCCCTCAATTCTCAGCTGAGAGAACAATCGTTGAGAAGCAAGTGATTGAGATAAAAGTCTTAGCAAAGTCTTTAATAAGTTTTTGTTTTCAATAGCTTGAGTGTTCACCTCCCTCTTTCTCTTTGAAAATTTGTAAGAGTGTGAACCACTTGTAAAAGGTTGTAAGAGGGGTATTTGTCCTTCACCTTCAAAGTGATTTGCTAGTGGAAGTTGGGAGCCTCATTGAAGAAGGCTTCACAAGTGAATGTAGGTCATTTTGACTGAACCACTTTAAATTGGTACGTTCCTCGAATGTGTGAGTATTTACCTTCCTAAAATTGTCATTTACACTACTGCTAGCTTTTGGATCTCATTTTACTCAAGTTACTATCAAAATGAAATCGCTACGTATTTACGAAATCGTTTTCAAACTTATGAGTTTTAATCCGCTGCACTAATTCACCCCCCCCCCCTCTTAGTGCCGCTCCGATCCTAATAATATCAGCGAAAAGGTACTTCAAACTCTTGCTAGAAAGCACTTTTTACTAGAGTTGCAAGGTACATCTCTTAAATCTTGTGATCTTTGCTTAGTTGGATAAACATATAGAGTTACATTTCATACATATCCATCATCTAGAAGATCAGATATTATTGATTTAGTTCATATTGATGTTTGTACTATGCTCTTTATTTTGTTACTTTTATTGATTACCATTTTAGAAAAGTGTGGGCTTTTGCTTTTAAATCTAAAGACCAGGTACTCGATGTTTTCAAGGAGCTTCATGTTAGTGTTGAAAGAGAAACTGGCAGAAAGCTAAAGTGTATTCGATCAAATAATGGTGGCGAGTACAGGGGTCCTTTTGAGAATTATTGTAGGTTCAATAAAATTAGGCTTGAGAAAACAGTTTCTAAAATTCCTCAGCAAAATAGTGTGGTAGAAAAGATGAACAAAACCATTGAAGAAATGATTAGGTGTATGCTTTCCCATGCTAAGTTATCAAAGTCATTTTGGGGGAGGCTATGAGAACTACAGTTGACCTGATAAATCTTTCTTCATCAGTTCCTCTGAAAGGTGATGTTCCAAAGAGAGTATGGAGAGGAAAAGATATATATTATAATCATTTGAGTGTCTTTGGGTGTTAAGCATTTGTTCATATTCCCAAAGATAAAAGGTCCAAGCTTGATAATAAGGCAAAAGCATGTATCTTCTTGGGATATGGTCATGAATAGTTTGGGTACAGATTATGGGATCCAGTGAACAAGACGATTATTAGAAGCAGAGATGATATATTTCTTGAAGATAAATTGTTTGATGATGATGATAATATTGAGAAGCCAGAAACCTCTATTTATATTCCTTAGAGTTTGGGTCCAGTTCCTTCACCTGTAGTTCTTGATGATCATAAGAGAGTTGAACAAGAAGATTATGATGAGAATGTAAGTGATAATACTCCTACTATTGATGATGATGAACCAACTGAACAAGCACCTCCTCCACTAGTTGAGATTCCATTGAGAAGATCCGCTAGAGAGCGATAACCATCTACCAGATATCCTCCACATGAGTATGTTATGCTTACTGACGGGGGAGAGCCAGAAACTTACTAAGAAGCTATTCTACAAGAGCATAAGAATGAGTGGGTTAAAGCTATGCAAGAAGAGATGAGATCTTTGCTTGAAAACCACACCTATGACTTGGTAAATTTGCCTAAAGTGATGAAAGCTCTCATGAATAAGTGGGTTTACAAATTGAAGACTTAAAATAATAGCTCACAACAAAGATACAAAGCACGACTAGTTGTGAAAGGATTCAGTCAGAAGAAAGGTATTGATTTTGAATAAATTTTTCTCCTATAGTGAAAATGTCCTCTATTCGAGTTGTTTTTGGTTTAGTTGCCCTCTTGAATTTAGAAGTTGAGTAACTTGATTTGAAAATAGCATTTCTTCATGGTGACTTAGAAAAGAAATTTACATGAAGAAACCAGAAGGTTTCAAAGTCAAGTGAAAAGAAAATCTATATGTAAACTTAGGAAAAGCTTAAATGGACTCAAACAAGCACCTAGACAGTAGTACAAGAAGTTTGATTCCTTTATGATGAGCCAAGGGTATGATACAACCATATCAGATTATTATGTGTTTATGAAAAAATTTTCAAATGATTTTATTATTTTACTGCTATATGTTGATGACATGCTGATTGTTGGCCATTATGCAGGAAAAATTGAAAAACTTAAAAGAGAGGTAAGTAAGTCTTTTGCCATGAAAGACATAGGATCGATTAAACAAATACTTGGCATTAAGATTCTTCATGATAGGAAGAACAAGAAGATTTAGCTATCTCATGAGACTTACATTGAAAAGGTTCTTGAAAGATTCAATATGAGTAAAGCCAAAGCAGTTTGTTCTCCACTTGCAGGTCATTTCAAGCTTAGTTCGAAATAATGTCCTACAAGCAAGAAAGAAAAAGAAGAAATGTCTAGAGTGCCTTACTCATCTGCAGTAAGCAGTTTGATGTATGATATGGTTTGTACTCGGCTAGATATAGCTCATACAGTTGGAGTTGTCAGCCGATTTCTCTCTAATCCTAGAAAGGAATATTGGGCAGTAGTGAAATGAATATTAAGATATCTAAGAGGTACTTCCAGGTTATGTTTATGTTTTGGCAATGATGAACCTGTGTTAGAAGGCTACACAGATACAGACATGGCAGGTGATACTGATTCCTGGAAGTCCACTTCGGGGTTCTTGATGACATTTGCAGGGGGAGCTGTCTTTTGGTAATCTAAGTTACAGCATCATTGTGTTACTCAACCAACCACAGAAGCAGAATACATAGCAATTACTGAAGCCTGCAAGGAAGCTTTATGGATTAAAAAGTATCTACAGGAATTGGGATTGAAACAAGAAGGATATACTGTTTACTGTGATAGTGAAAGCGTCATTCATCTCTCCAAGAATTCAACATACTATTCTAGATCGAAGCATAATGATGTGAGATATCACTGGATTCGTAAGGTGCTAGAGATGAAATAATTACAATTAAAAAAAGTGCATACCAATGAGAATGGTTCATATATGTTGACAAATTCTTTGCTTAAGGAGAAGCTTGAAGTATGTAGGCGAAGAACAGGCTTGGTATAGCCCACCATATGAGCTGGAGGGGGAGAATTATTGGGTCCAGCCCATATGTGGGCTTAGACAATTGGGTCTTTTGAACCCAAATCAAAGAAATTAAAAAGAGAGAGCGATAGGATTGTGAAGGTGCAGTGTGAACACAGCAAACGTGTTAAGCGAGCGGCAACGTAGAGAGAGAGAAAAAAAGAGGAGAAAGAAAGTATGGATTCTGAGTTTTCTACTTGATGATTGGTGGTCAAACGTTCTTAGTTTTGGCCCAAATTTTATGCGGAGAATTCTTGCAGCAAGCTCTACAATCCTAACAATGTTGATCTACGGTTTACCCTCTCTGAGGTACTTTCGTGCAATATCAATTTTGTGAGACCTATAATTCTCTTTTCATGAGATCCATCTATATGATGATGATATGCTATTCTTGAGTCAAGATCTATGTTTTTGATGGTATTATGATTTTTTACTTATTCTAGAGAAGATTTACTGAAAATATTTTAGCATTATAATTGATAGTGGAAGTTTGAGGTGGACTACGATCCCGTGATTTTTCCCATATTGAGTTTACCACGTTAAAATATTTGGTCGCACTGTGTGATTGATTTATTACTCTATTGTTTATGCGGTGCTGGTTGATATTAGCATTTTGATATCAAGTTGGTATTTTGATGAGGAACCTATTTTGATACACAAAGAGGGAAAATAATTATTCCGCTTTAACTGGTTTTACCCAACAAATGGTATCAGAGCAACAGGTTTTTTTGTGCTAGTTTTTTCTTGTGTGGTTGAAATAGAGCAGTCAGATGGTATAATTAAATTAAACTCATCAAATTATTCCACTTGGAAGCGTATGATGGAAGATTTGTTTTATTGCAAAGATTTATATAAACCCATCAAGGTTAAAGATAAACCTTCTACTATGGACGATGAAGAATGAGAAGTTCAACATAGAAAAGATATTGCCTATATAAGAGGTACTTCTAGGTTATGTTTATGTTTTGACAATGATGAACCTATGTTAGAAAGCTACACGGATACAGACATGGCAGGTGATACTGATTCCAAGAAGTCCACTTCGAGGTTCTTGATGACATTTGTAGGGGGAGCAATCTCTTGGCAATCTAAGTTATAGCATCATTGTGTTGCTCTATCAACAACAGAAGCAGAATACATAGCAATTACTAAAGCCAACAAGGAATCTTTATGGATGAAAAAGTTTCTACAAGAATTGGGCTTGAAACAGGAAAGGATAAACTCTTTACTATAACAGTCAAAGCCTCATTCACCTCTCCAAGAATTCAACATACCATTCTAGATCGAAGCATATTGATGAGAGATATCATTGGATTCGTGATGTGCTTGAGATGAAAGAATTACAGTTGAAAAAAGTACATACCAATGAGAATGGTTCAGATATGTTGACAAAGTCTTTGCCTAAGAAGAAGCTTGAAGCATAGGCGAAGAGCGAGCTTGGTACAGCCCACCATATGAGCTGGAGGGGGAGAATTGTTGGGTTTAGCCCATGTGTGGGCTTGGACAATTGAGTCTTTTGAGTCCAAATCAAAGAAATTAAAAAGAGAGAGAGATAGGGTTGTGTAGGTGTAGTGTGAACACAACAAACGCGTCTAGCGAGCTGCAACGCAGAGAGAGAGAGAGAGAGAAAGAAGGAGAAAGAAAGTAAGGATTCTGAGTTTTCTACTTGACGATCGGTGGCCAAACTGTCACGGATAAACTTCTAAACAAGGTGTTTGATGTAATGCTTATGTATGTCCGTGTCTTTTGGCATGTTCATGCCTTGTACAGAATGTAAAGGGGCGGCCGAAGGCTTAATAGTCCCATTTTAGTTGGGTTGGTGGCCTCTTTAGGCTTGTAAATAAAGGTTGTGTCATGTGGACACGTGCGAGAGCTTTTGGGTCTGTAATGGACCATTTTACCCTTTGTTGTGCCACTGTTCAGAGCTTGTAAAGTCTGTTTGTAATTTGCATTGTCTATGAAGTATTTTTCGGAGATGTTTGCTTGTGGATCCCGATTGAGGCGTTCTCTCTAACCCGTTCTCTCTTTTGGTGGTCCTATGGGACAATGGGAAGCAGCGGGGAGGCTGACCTTTGCGGACGGACACGCAAGGGTGCCGCACGACTTAGGCAAAACCAGCTAAGTCCGTGTCATATGGTATCAGAGCGGGACAAGCACTTATAGAAACACTTAGCATGCAAACGTGGGGGACCTAGCGGGGCTGCATTGAGGGCAGTCAGCACACGCACGACCGTTTGAGGGAAAACGAGCATGGAGATGTAGGGAAAAGAGTCGCTCAGAGGAGCGGGCATCTGGCATTGGCATTCAGAGGAATGGCCAACCCTTCGCGCAAGAGGCACCACGAGAACAGGCAAGCTTGGAAGAATATGGAGCGCACAAAGGTTGGGATGGCTGAGTTTGAGCTACGGCTCAACGTTGACAACTATACTTGATGGTGCTCTAGGCAAGCGAGGCGCTTGGCAAGAATGAGACCATGCAAGGTGGAATGGGTTGCTCAACGACCAAAAGAGTTATGCAAAGCTCACAGAGGTGAGGGGAATTGCTAACTCGAAGAATTTGGTACTCATGCATGGGCTTATATGCGGACGATGGAATGTTCGTGGCCATCCCAAGGCGACCGAGACTCGGCGCCATGGAGCATTGAAACTTTCTCTTCGGTATGTGAAGGATACGTCCGTAGGAGGCTGAAGTGTGCAACGAGTTCAGCATGTTGCTAGGCCTTGAGGGGTGCAGTGGGGGCTATATTGACGGGGAGTCGCAATCTAGCAAGTGCGTTTGCAGGAGGCAGAACAATGCACAGTTTGTTCAGCAGATCGGAGTAGTCCAAGGGGATGGTGGTCTCCGAAACGAAGAGAGATGTTGCTCCAATGGGACAGTTATCCAGGAGGGATAAGTCTCAGCTCTCCAGAGCGAGAATCATGTGAGATGGACTTCACATGTTGAGGAGGAGTACCTCAATAAACAACAACTCCACGAAGCTTGATGGACTGAGCAAGCGGCAAGGAGTCGTCGCATGATCTCGCTTGAGAGAATGCATTGGTGGATGCATTGCGAGATCAAGTGGGGGAGCAACTCAAATGAAGGCACACTTGGAGTCGATGTGGAGATCGGACTCAAAAGGGAGAGCTGACCCATGGAATGGTGGGCGTGAGGGCCACCATCAACTCAATGTGAAAACGAGGAGCGGAGCAACTTGGGTGTAACTTGGCGAAGTACCCAAGCCGCATGAAGGGAGCTAGCATAGAAGTTGGAACATGGAGCAGAGGCACAGTGCTTTTCTTAGACAGAGGTCAAGGACATGAACTCTTGCAGAGGCAAGAGTAGGATCATGTTGTTCCATGGGTCCTTTCTAACGGAGCGGACTCATCTTGCATGGTGCCAAAGACGAAGGGAGCTTCTGGGCACATGCACCTTATCTCGGGAAAGCATTTGATGGAGGAACTAAGGCAACTCAATTTGCGGAGGCGAAGTTGGGTTCAGAAAGTCTTAGCACGGGGCAAGAGGACGCAGAGGCGGATACTCTTGAAGAATATGCCATAGTGTTGCCATTCAAGTTGCTATGAAGGAAGCAGTGCGCAGCGGAGATTGTGCTGGTAGGGGCAGAGGCCCAGGATCCAGACAATGGTGCACAAATTACAGTGAAGTCGGTGGACTTCGGGAGCTACTAGGCGACGGACTGTCCTAGAGCGGTGCTTCATCTAGGTGTGACCCAAGAGTGGGTGGATGAAGGTCGATTGCCAAAGGAGCGAACAAAATCGAAGGTGGAGGAGACCCTGCGATATATTGGCAGAGGCCACACATGGAGGGTTCACAATGCGAGTTTATTCCACAAGGATCAGAATGCAATGGAGATGTCACCAGGAGGCGACATGGTGCAGCGGATCGTGGTGGAACAGTTCGTGGCAATGCGACACACACGACATAGTCCCGTGAGGGATGAGATCATATGGAGGTATGATCGGGAGCTACTGGGAGCTCCACTTTGGTGAACAACACGATGGCAAGAAGGGCTATGGATTCAAGGAGTGAAGGCCATGGTACCGCAGAGCCGGGTCTTCCGGGCGTGCACCGAATTTTGCATCGGATGAAAACCTTGGTCATCAGCACATGGGGGCTGGGTTCCACCAAGGGAAAAGTTTGAATGCAAGTACCAGTGAGTCCCATGGGAGGGACTTGATTATGCAGAGGTATGATCGAAACAGCTGGAGAGTTGGACTGCTCCAAAGCTTATATTCGCTTAAGGGAGCCCGGCAAGTCAGAGGACAAGGTCGAGTAAGCGAACGTTGCTACCAAGGAAGCTAAGGAGAACAGAATCGGTGCAAACCTTATAATGCGATGGTAGAGGCCATGCATGGGAGTTGCAGTCTATCTTTCCATCGACCAGAGGGAGCTGCTTGGAGAACACAGAGGTGTTGAAGCAGGGGGTCGAAAGGGGCGAGGAAGCGACGACGAGTCCAGAGGGACTTAGCTACCCAAAATCAAGCATCAGTTAGAATGGAGGTGGACTCGGAGGAGTGCCATGGAGACATATCTATTGATTGTGAAGAAAAGGGATGCAGATGCGAGGCGACGGATAGTAGGACCATGGGCATGGCAGCGCCATGGTACCGCATAGGCGGGACTTCCGTGAAAGTCATTGATCCCTTGCTCTCATGGAGGGAGAGTGCTTGGTCGTGAAAGGGGCCGAGGAGGTGGAGCATGCAGAGGCAATCTCCAAGTACCGAGACAAGGCTGAAGGGCAGAGGCCGAGGAACTTCGTAAGACCGGTGTGAAGGACTTCGGGTCATGCAAGAGTGCACGACCAAGGAACGTAGCAAGCAGTACGTGGTGCTGTACCTTTGCTACTCAGTGGAGTAGGTGGCAGGGTTGATGGAGAAGACGGTACAATCCCAGAGGCGACCTTATCTATCAGAGAATTACTCCAAGTTGGGGTGAAAACTTCCCGCATTCCAGAAGTTCGATGGCATTGAGAAGGTGAATCACAGTAACTAACTCAACGCAAGGAGTGCAAACACTTCAAGTGCTTCAAAAGTGTGAGCAAAGAGCAGGCGAATACCAGTAACCAGCTCGATGCATGAAGTACAACCTCGAGGAGGCGGGCGAAGTCAAGTAACCTTTGCCTTCTCAACTCTTAAGAGGATGGGGGAAACCGAGTACCCCAATTCTCTTATCTATCCAGCAGAGGAGCTCTGCACAAGTTCAAAGACCCTTCGAAGATAATGGAAGACAATAGTTGTCAAATCCTCACCAACGGTGATCAGTGCTACTGAGAGTAGACTGTCCGCTTCATTTCCCAACGAAATGCCAATCGAAAGCGGAAGTGATGCGAACCTACTTGGATGCGACAACTAATTGAAAGAAGAGTCAATGAGCAGATTTTGTGGAGGAAGGACCCAAAACTTCAGAAGTTTGCGAGGCGATGCTCGTTAAAGCTCCAACAAGCATCCACCCAGTTCAAGCAGCATGTGGAAATTTTGAGAAACTAGCGCAGTAAGGATGGTCTTTTCCTTCATCTGGGAGATCCGCAGGAATCAACAAGGATCAACACAACTCAGTCAACCCCACACCAGAGTCAGAGTCATTGGCGAGTTGAAGCAGCATGGCGGATCAAAGGTTCGACTACTCAAAAACAGTGGCGGAGAGCAGCTGGGAGCCAGGAGGCGCATTGCAGCTGGAGCAGAAGATTGAAGACTCAGCAAAGGTAAGGAGTTGTAGTGTCGGCAAAGGCTTCGACGAGGACGTCGAAGGAATAAGTGGGGGAGAATGTCACGGACAAACTTCTAAACAAGGTGTTTGATGTAATGCTTATGTATGTCCGTGTCTTTTGGCATGTTCATGCCTTGTACAAAATGTAAAGGGGCGGCCGAAGGCTTAATAGTCCCATTTTAGTTGGGTTGGTGGCCTCTTTAGGCTTGTAAATAAAGGTTGTGTCATGTGGACACATACGAGAGCTTTTCGGTCTGTAATGGACCATTTTACCCTTTGTTGTGCCACTGTTCAGAGCTTGTAAAGTCTGTTTGTAATTTGCATTGTCTATGAAGTGTTTTTCAGAGATGTTTGCTTGTGGATCCCGATTGAGGCGTTCTCTCTAACCCGTTCTCTCTTTTGGTGGTCCTATGGGACAATGGGAGGCAGCGGGGAGGCTGACCTTTACGGACGGACACGCAAGGGTGCCGCACGACTTAGGCAAAACCAGCTAAGTCCGTGTCAAAACGTTGTCAATTTTGGCCCAAATTTTATACGGAGAATTCTTGAAGCAAGCTCTACAATCCTAATGGTGTTGGTCTATGGTTTACCTTCTTTGAGATACTTTCTTGCTATATCCATTTTGTGAGACCTAGAATCCTCTTTTGATGAGATCCATCTATGTGATGATGATAAGCTATTCTTGAGTCAAGATCTATGTTCTTGATGGTATTGTGATCCTCTAGTTATTCTAGAGAAGATTTACTGTAAACCTGTTATCATTACAATTGATAGTGGAAGTTTGAGGTGGACTACGGTCCAGTGGTTTTTCCCGTATTGGGTTTTCCACGTTAAAAGATTTGGTCTCACTATGTGATTGATTTATTACTCTATTGTTTATGTTGTGCTGGTTGATATTAGTATTTTGATATCAAGTTGGTATTTTGATGAGAAACCCATTTTGATACACAAAGAGGGAAATGAATTATTCCGCTTTAACAGGTTTTTCCCAACAAGTGGTATTAGAGCAACATGTTTTTTTATGCTAGTTTTTTTTTTTGTGATTGAAATGGAGCAGTCAGATGGTATGGTTAAATTGAACTCATCAAATTATTCCACTCGGAGGCGTATGAAGGAAGATTTGCTTTATTGCAACGATTTGTATAGCCCATCAAGGTTAAAGATAAATCTTCTACTATGGACGACGAAGAATGGGAAGTTCAACATAGAAAAGATATTGCCTATATCAAAAGATGGATTGATATAAATTTGCATGAGCATATTTCTGATGAAACTAGAGCTGATGTTATTTGGCAAAGGTTAGAAAATCTCTTTACGAAAAAAATAGTGGGAAATAGAATTTCTCAGGCTTGTAAATTTGAAGTATAAAGATGGTGATAATACTGTTGAGTATATAAGCCTATTTCAAAGTCTTGTAAATAAGCTTGTTGCTATGAAAATGAATATAGATGATAAGATGCAAGGATTACTACATTTTAGCTCTTTACTAGAAAGTTGGAAAACATTTCTGGTGACAATTTGCAACTCCACGCCAAAGGGGACTCTGATTATGGATATGGTTAAAGATAGTTTCCTAAATAAAGATACCAAAAGGAAAGAACATGGTGAATATTCTTCTGGTGCATTTATTACTAAAAAACAAGAAAGAGGTGAAAGAAGTCATAGTAGAAATCCACATGATTATAGAGGAAGATCCAAGTCCAAAAGAGATATCAAATATTTTCACTATAACATACCACGTCACATGAAGAAAGAGTATAGGTTTTGGAAGCGAGAATATAATGAAATGAAGAAAAATAAGAAAGAGACCAATACAGTTGCTGCTGAAGGTAATATCATTATTGGTTGTGATGACGGTTGTGTCAGTCTTGTAGCTCAGGACAGTAACTGGGTAATTGACTCTGGTGCTTCATTTCATGTTACTTCTCATGGTGATTTCTTTAGATCTTACACTGCTGGTGATTTTGGTAATGTCAGAATGGGAAACAGTGGTACATCTAAGATTGAGGGTATTGGAGATATTTGCTTGGAGACAAGTATTGGGAGCAAATTAATACTTAAAGATGTAAGGCATGTTTCAGATATTCGTCTTAACTTGATATCTACAGGTAGACTAGATGATGAGGGCTTTGCACATTATTTTAGTGAAAGCAAATGGAAACTTACTAAAGGTTCTCTAATTGTGGTAAGAGGAAAGAAGCTTAACTATTTTTATGTCATGGAAGCTAAGCTACACAAAGGAGAGATTAATGCAATTCATAAGGGTGAAAGTATTGATCTTTGGCATAAGAGGCTTGGTCATATCTGCGAGAAGGGACTTCAAACTCTTGCTAGAAAGCACTTCTTACTAGAGTTGCAAGGTACATCTCTTAAATCTTGTGATCATTGTTTAGCTGAAAAAATACATAGAGTTAAAGTTTATGTATATCCATCATCTAAAAGATCAGATGTTATTGAATTAATTCATATTAATGTTTGTAATATGCAAACTAGAACTCTTGGAGGTGCTCTTTATTTTGTTACTTTTATTTATTAACATTCTAGAAAAGTGTGGGCTTTTGCTTTGAAATCTAAAAACTAAGTACTCGATGTTTTCAAGGAACTTCATGTCAGTGTTGAAAGAGAAACTTGTAGAAAGCTAAAGTATATTCGATTAGATAACGGTGGTGAGTACAGGGGTCCTTTTGAGAATTATTATCAGGCTTGAGAAAATAGTTCCTAAAACTCCTCAGCAAAACGGTGTGGCAGAAAGGATGAACAGAACCATTGAAGAAATGATTAGGTGTATGCTTTCCCACGCCAAGTTACCGAAGTCATTTTGGGGGAGGCTATGAGAACTACAATTGACCTGATAAATCTTTCTCCATCAGTTCCTTTGAAAGGTGATATTCCAGAGAGAGTATGGAGAGGAAAAGAAATATCTTATAATCATTTGAGAGTCTTTGGGTGTTAAACATTTGTTCATATTCCCAACGATGAGAGGTCCAAGCTTAATAAAAAGGCAAAAGCATATTTCTTCTTAGGATATGGTCATGAAGAGTTTGGGTACAGATTATGGGATCCAGTGAATAAGAAGATTATTAGAAGTAGAGATGTTATATTTTTCTTGATGATTAATTGTTTGATGATGATGATGATAATATTGAGAAGCCAGAAACCTCTCTTTATATTCATTGGAGTTTGGGTCTAGTTCCTTCACCTGTAGTTCATGATGATCATGGGAGAGATGAACAAGAAGATTATGGTGAGAATGTAAGTGATGATACTCCTGCAGTTGATGATACTGAACCAACTGAACAAGCACCTCCTCCACCAGTTGAGATTCCATTAAGAAGATCCACAAGAGAGCGACAATCATCTACCAGATATCATCCACATGAGTATGTTATGCTTACTGACGGGGAAGAGCTAGAAACTTACCAAGAAACTATTCTACATGAGCATAAGAATGAGTGGGTTAAAGCCATGTAAGAAGAGATGAGATCCTTGCTTGAGAACCACACCTATGACTTTGTAAAGTTGCTTAAAGAGAAGAAAGCTCTCAAGAAAATGTGGGTTTAAAAATTGAAGACTGAAAATAATAGCTCACAACAAAGATACAAGACACGACTAGTTATGAAAGTATGCAGCTAGAAGAAAGTTATTGACTTTGGAGAAATTTTTTCTCCTATAGTGAAAATATCCTCTATTCGAGTTATTCTTGGTTTAGTTGCCCGCTTGAATTTAGAAGTTGAGTAACTTGATGTGAAAATAGAATTTATTCATGGTGACTTAGAAAAAGAAATTTACATAGAGCAACCAGAAGGTTTCAAAGACAAGGGAAATGAAAATCTAGTGTATAAACTTAGGAAAAGCTTATATGGACTCAAATAGGTACCTAGACAGTGGTACAAGAAGTTTGATTCCTTTATGATGAGCCAAGGGTATGATAGAACCATATCTGATCATTGTGTATTTATGAAGAAATTTTCAGATGATAATTTTATTATTTTACTGCTATATGTTGATGACATGCTGATTGTTGGCCATTATGCAGGAAAATTTGAAAAACTTAAAAGAGAGGTAAGTAAGTCTTTTGCCATGAAAGGCTTGGGATCGGTGAAACAAATACTCGGCATGAAGATTCTTCGTGATAGGAAGAAAAGGAAGATTTGGCTATCTCAAGAGACTTATATTGAAAAGGTTCTTGAAAGATTCAATATGAGTAAAGCCAAAGCAGTTTATTCTCCACTTGCAGGTCATTTCAAACTTAGTTCGAAATAATGTCCTACAAACAAGAAAGAAAAAAAAGAAATCACTGGATTCGTTTACTGTGACAGTTAAAACATCATTCACCTCTCCAAGAATTCAACATACTATTCTAGATCGAAGCATATTGATGTTAGATATCACTGGATTCGTGATGTGCTTGAGATGAAAGAATTACAGTTGAAAAAAGTGCATGCCAATGAGAATGGTTCAGATATGTTAACAAAGTCTTTGCCTAAGGAGAAGCTTGTAGCATGTAGGCGAAGAGCAGGCTTGTACAGCCCACTATATGAGTTGGAGGGGGAGAATTGTTGGGTCCAGCCCATATGTGGGCTTGGACAATTAGGTCTTTTCAACCTAAATCAAAGAAATTAAAAAGAGAGAGAGAGATAAGGTTGTGAATGTGCAGTGTGAACACAGCAAACGCATTCAGCGAGCGGCGACTCAGAGAGAGCGAGAGAGAAAAAGAAGGAGAAAGAAAGTAAGGATTCTGAGTTTTCTACTTACGATCGGTGGCCAAAAGTTGTCAGTTTTGGTCCAAATTTTATACAGAGAATTCTTGCAGCAAGCTCTACAATCCTAACGGTGTTGATCTACGGTTTACCCTCTCTAAGGTACTTTCTTGCTATATCCATTTTGTGAGACCTAGAATTCTCTTTTGATGAGATCCATTTATGTGATGATGATATGCTATTCTTGAGTCAATATCTATGTTCTTGATGGTATTGTTATCCTCTAGTTATTCTAGAGAAGATTTACTATAAACCTGTTATCATTATAATTGATAGTGGAAGTTTGAGATAGACTACGGTCCCGTGGTTTTTCCCGTATTGTGTTTTCCACATTCAAAGATTTGGTCTCACTGTGTGATTGATTTATTGCTCTATTATTTATGCTGTGCTGGTTGTTATTAGCATTTTGATATCAAGTTGGTATTTTGATGAGGAACCCATTTTGATACACAAAGAGGGAAAAGAATTATTCCTCTTTAACATGTTTTTCCCAACAAGTGGTATTAGAGTAACAGGTTTTTTTATGCTAGTTTTTTCTTGTGTGATTGAAATGGAGCAGTCAGATGGTATGATTAAATTAAACTCATCAAATTATTCCACTTGGAGGCATATGATGGAAGATTTACTTTATTGCAAAGATTTGTATAAGCCCATTAAGGTTAAAGATAAACCTTCTTCTATGGACGATGAAGAATGGGAAGTTCAACATAGAAAAGCTATTACCTATATCAGAAGATGGATAGATATAAATTTGTATGAGCATATTTCTGATGAAACCAAAGCTGATGTTGTTTGGCAAAGGTTAGAAAATATCTTTGCGAAAAAAATAGTGGAAAATAGAATTTCTCTCCTCAGAAGGCTTGTAAATTTAAAGTATAAAGACAATTATAATACTATTAAGCATATAAGCCTATTTCAGAGTCTTGAAAATAAGCTTGTTGCTATAAAAATGAATATAGATGATAAGATGCAAGGATTACTACTTCTTAGCTCTTTACAAGAAAGTTTGGAAACGTTTGTGATGACAATTTGTAACTCCACGCCAAAAGGGACTCTAACTATAGATATGGTTAAAGACAGTTTGCGAAATGAAGATGCTAGAAGAAAAGAACATAGTGAATCTTCTTCTGATGCATTTGTTACTGAAAAAAAAGAAAGTCGTGGAAGAAGTCATAGTAGAAATCCACATGATTATAAAGGAAGATTCAAGTCCAGAAGAGATATCAAATATTTTCACTGTAACAGACTAGGTCACATGAAGAAAGAGTGTAGGTTTTGGAGGCGAAAATATAATGAAATGAAAAAAAATGAGAAAGAGACCAATACGATTGTTGTTGAAGGTAATATCATTATTGGTTGTGATAACGGTTGTGTCAGTCTTGCAGCTCAGGACAGTAACTAGGTAATTGACTCTGGTGCTTCATTTTATATTACTTCTCATGGTGATTTATTTAGATCTTATAGTGGATAAGGACATACTTAGCACTATAATCATCTATTGAATATAAGTAAGGATTTCCTTACTTATATTCAGTAAGTAAAGGATTTCATATATTCAGTAAGTATTTCATATATTCATAGATTACTCTCAATCAAAATCAAAGAGAATCGAACCTGTCAAATCCGTCCTGAGCCCAAGGTTCCTTCACCATAACTAAAGACTAAAGGCTATATTCACCATTCCTTTTTTGAATCAAAAGAAAGGGGAAATAAAGACAAAGGGTAGAGCTAGAAGCTACCTTTAATAGCAAGTGTGCTGGTCCTTACGTCAATCCAGTCATCATAAACATCTGCCATCATGTAGTTTATTGGGCCACCTATATTAATAGATTGATTGATTCTAGAAAAACACTCGTTTGTTGGAAACTGATTCTTAGAGTGCTATACTGAGATAAAACATAAAGCTAAGCAATGTGCTAAGGAAATCTAGTGATTTTGGTAATGTCAGAATTAGAAACAATGGTATATCTAAGATTGTGGATATTGGAGATATTATTTGCTTGGAGACTAGTATTGGGAGCAAATTGATACTCAAAGATGTAAGGCATGTTCCATATATTCGTCTTAACTTGATATCTACATGCATACTTGATGATGAGGGCTTTGTACATTATTTTGGTGAAAGCAAATGGAAACTTACTAAAGGTTCTCTAATTGTGGCAAGAGGAAAGAAGCTTAACTTTTTTATGTCATGAAAGCTAAGCTACACAAAGGAGAGATTAATTCAATTAAGAAGGGTGAAAGTATAGATCTTTGCCATAAGAGGCTTAGTCATATCAACGAGAAGGGACTTCAAACTCTTGCTAGAAAGTAGTTCTTACCAGAGTTGCAAGGTACATCTCTTAAATCTTGTGATCATTGCTTAGTTGGAAAAACACATAGAGTTAAATTTCATACATATCCATCATCTAGAAGATCAGATGTTTTTGATTTAGTTCATATTGATATTTGTACTATGCAAACTAGAACTCTTGGATGTGCTCTTTATTTTGTTACTTTTATTGATGACCATTCTAGAAAAGTGTGGGCTTTTGCTTTGAAATATAAAGACTAGGTACTCGATGTTTTCAAAGAGCTTTATGTCAGTGTTGAAAGAGAAACTGGCAGAAAGCTATAGTGAATTAGATCAGATAATGGTGGCGAGTACAGTGGTCTTTTTGAGAATTATTGCAGGTTCAATGGAATCAGACTTGAGAAAATAGTTCCTAAAACTCCTTAGCAAAATGGTATGGCAAAAAGGATGAACAGAACCATTAATGAAATGATTAGGTATATGCTTTCCCATGCCAAGTTACCAAAGTTATTTTGGGGGAGGCTATGAGAACTATAGTTGACCTGATAAATCTTTCTCCATCAGTTCCTTTGAAAGATGATGTTCCAAAGAGAGTCTAGAGAGGAAAAGATATATCTTATAATCATTTGAGAGTTTTTGGGTGTTAAGCATTTGTTCATATTCCCAAAGATGAGAGGTCTAAGTTTGATAATAAGGCAAAAGCATGTATCTTCTTGGGATATGGTCATGAAGAGTTTAGGTACATATTATGAGATCTAGTGAACAAGATGATTATTAGAAGCAAAGATGTTGTATTTCTTGAAGATAAATTGTTTGATGATGATAATAATATTGAGAAGCCAGAAACCTCTGTTTATATTCGTTGGAGTTTGGGTCCAGTTCCTTCACCTATAGTTCATGATGATCACGGGAGAGATGAACAAGAAGATTATGGTGAGAATATAAGTGATGATACTCCTACAGTTGATGATGCTAAACCAACTGAACAAGCACCTCCTCCACCCGTTGAGATTCCATTGAGAAGATCCACTAGAGAGCGACAACCATCTACTAGATATCCTCCACATGAGAATGTTATTCTTACTAACGGGGGACAGCCAAAAACTTACCAAGAAGCTATTCTACATGAGCACAAGAATGAGTAGGTTAAAGCCATGCAAAAAGAGATGAGATCCTTGCTTGAGAACCACACCTATAACTTTGTATAGTAGCCTAAAGAGAATAAAGCTCTCAAGAATAAGTGGGTTTACAAATTGAAGACTGAAAATAATAGCTCACAACAAAGATACAAGGCACGACTAGTTGTGAAAGGATTCAATCTGTCACGACCCGGATCTGATGAGCTAACTGGCCAACAACTCCATTTTGGTCCTGCAACCACGGACCAAAATGCTTAAGCGGGAGTTATCGTAGTACACTCATCAGGCCCTTATAAGCTAATCATACACATTCCCCACTTCCGATGTGGGACTAATGAGATATTACATTATCCCCAACTCAATTAGCTTGACGTCCTCGTCAAGGCCCGACATATCCCAGATCGAACCCTAGCATAGTGCATGTGCGGTTTAACTCAGTGGTGGCTCCACGCCGTGATGAGTTCTCTGACTCCATCCACGGGTAGCCCTTTCCTACTCGAGCCCTCTCACCCTGCCCTAATGCTAGGTCGGCTCTGATACCAAATGTCACGACCCGGATCTGATGAGCTAACTGGCCAACAACTCCATTTTGGTCCTGCAACCACGGACCAAAATGCTTAAGCGGGAGTTATCGTAGTACACTCATCAGGCCCTTATAAGCTAATCATACACATTCCCCACTTCCGATGTGGGACTAATGGGATATTACACAATCAGAAGAAAGGTATTGACTTTGAAGAAATTTTTTCTCCTATAGTGAAAATGTCCTCTATTCGAGTTGTTCTTGGTTTAGTTGCCCGCTTGAATTTAGAAGTTGAGTAACTTGATGTGAAAACAGCATTTCTTCATGGTGACTTAGAAGAAAAAATTTACATGGAGCAACTAGAAGGTTTAAAAGTCAAGGGAAAAGAAAATCTAGTATGTAAACTTAGGAAAAGCTTATATGGACTCAAACAGGCACCTAGATAGTGGTACAAGAAGTTTGATTCCTTTATGATGAGCCAAGGGTATGATAGAATCATATCTGATCATTGTGTGTTTATGGAGAAATTTTTAAATGATAATTTTATTATTTAACTGCTATATGTTGATGACATACTGATTGTTGGCCATGATGCTGGAAAAATTAAAAAACTTAAAAGAGAGGTAAGTAAGTCTTTTTCCATGAAAGACTTGGGATCGGTGAAACAAATACTTGGCATGAAGATTCTTCGTGATAGGAAGAAAAGGAAGATTTGGCTATCTCAGAAGACTTACATTGAAAAGATTCTTGAAAGATTCAATATGAGTAAAGCCAAAGCAGTTTATCCTCCACTTGCAGGTCATTTCAAGCTTAGTTCGAAACAATGTCTTATAAACAAGAAAGAAAAAGAAGAAATGTCTAGAGTGCCTTACTCATCAAGTAGTTTGATGTATGTTATAGTTTGTACTAGGATAGATATAGCTTATGCAGTTGGAGTTGTCAGTCGATTTCTCTCTAATCCTGGAAAGGAACATTGGGCAGTAGTGAAATGAATATTAAGATATCTAAGAGGTACTTCCAGGTTATGTTTATGTTTTAGCAATGATGAACTTGTGTTAGAAGGTTATACAGATACAGACATGACAGGTGATATTGATTCCAGGAAGTCCACTTCGGGGTTCTTGATGACATTTGCAGAGGGAGTAGTCTTTTGGCAATCTAAGTTACAGCATCATTGTGTTGCTCTATCAACCACAGAAGCAGAATATATAGCAATTACTGAAGCTTGCAAGGAAGCTTTATGGATTAAAAAGTATCTACAGGAATTGGGCTTGAAACAGGAAGAATATACTGTTTACTGTAACAGTTAGAGCATAATTCACCTCTCCAAGAATTCAACATACTATTCTAGATCGAAGCATATTGATGTGAGATATCATTGGATTCATAATTTGCTTGAGATAAAAGAATTACTGTTGAAAAAAGTACATACCAATGATAATGGTTCAGATATGTTAATAAAATCTTTACCTAAGGAGAAGCTTGAAGCATGTAGGCGAAGAGCGGGCTTGGTACAGCCCACCATACGAGCTGGATGGGGAGAATTGTTGGGTCCAACGCATATGTGGGCTTGGATAATTGGGTCTTTTGAGCCTAAATCAAAGAAATTAAAAGGAGAGAGAGATAAGGTTGTGAAGGTGTAGTGTGAACATAGCAAACACATTCAGCGAGCGACGACGTAGAGAGAGAGAAAAAGAAGGAGAGAGAAAGTAAGGATTCTAAGTTTTCTGTTTGACGATCGGTGGCCAAACTGACACGGACTTAGCTGGTTTTGCCTAAGTCGTGCGGCACCCTTGCATGTCCGTCCGCAAAGGTCAGCCTCCCCGAAGCCTCCCCTTGTCCCTTAGGACCACCAAAAGAGAGAACGGGTTGGAGAGAACGCCTCAATCGGGATCCACAAGCAAACATCTCCGAAAAATACTTCATAGACAATGCAAATTACAAACAGACTTTACAAGCTCTTAACAGTGGCACAACAAATGGTAAAATGGTCCATTACAGACCGAAAAGCTCTCGCACGTGTCCACATGACACAACATTTATTTACAAGCCTAAAGAGGCCACCAACCCAACTAACATGGGACTATTAAGCCTTCGGCCACCCCTCTACCTGCTGTACAAGGCATGAACATGCCAAACGACACGGACATGTATAAGCATTACATCGAACACCTTGTTTAGAAATTTGTCCGTGACATTCTCCCCCACTTATTCCTTCGACGTCCTCGTCGAAGCCTTTGTGAACACTGCAACTTTTCGCCTTTTCTGAGTCTTCAATCTTCTGCTCCAGCTGCAATGCGCCTCCTGGCTCCCAGCTGCTCTCCGCTGCTGTTTTTGAGTAGTAGAACCTTTGATCCGCCATGCTGCTTCAACTCGCGAATGACTCTGACTCTAGTGTGGGGTTGGCTGAGTTGTGTTGATCCTCGTTGATTCTTGCGGATCCACCAAATGAAGGAAAAGACCATCCTTACTGCGCCAGTCTCTCAAAATTTTCACATGCTGCTTGAACTGGGTGGATGCTTGTTGGAGCTTTAACGAGCATCGCCTCGCAAACTTCTGAAGTTTTGGGTCCTTCCTCCACAAAATCTGTTCATTGACTCTTCTTTCAGTTAGTTGTCACATCCAAGTAGGTTCGCATCACTTCCGCTTTCGATTGGCATTTCGTTGGGAAATGAAGCGGACAATCTACTCTCAGTAGCACTAATCACCGTTGGTGAGGATTTGACAACTATTGTCTTCCATTATCTTCGAAGGGTCTTTGAACTTGTGCAGAGCTCCTCTGCTAGATAGATAAGAGAATTGGGGTACTCGGTTTCGCCCATTCTCTTAAGAGTTGAGAAGGCAAAGGTTACTTGACTTCGCCCGCCTCCTCGAGGTTGTACTTCATGCATCGAGCTGGTTACTGGTCTTCGCCTGCTCTTTGCTCACACTTCTGAAGCACTTGAAGTGTTTGCACTCCTTGCATTGAGTTAGCTACTGTGATTCACCTTCTTAATGCCATCGAACTTCTGGAATGCGGGAAGTTTTCACCCCAACTTGGAGTAATTTTCTCATCAGTTTGGTCGCCTTTGGGATTGTACCGTCTTCTCCATCAACCCTGCCACCTACTCCCCTGAGTAGCAAAGGTACAGCACCGCATACTACCTGCTTCGTTCCTTGGTCGTGCACTCTTGCATGACCCGAAGTCCTTCACTTACGGCAATCTTGATGAGAAACTTGTTGACACCGGTCTTACGAAGTTCCTCGGCCTCTGCCCTTCAGCCTTGTCTCGGTACTTGGAGATTGCCTCTGCATGCTCCACCTCCTCGGCCCCTTTCACGACCAAGCGCTCTCCTTCCATGAGAGCAAGGGATCAATGACTTTCGCGGAAGTCCCGCCTCTGCGGTACCATGGCGCTGCCATGCCCATGGCCCTACTATCCGTCGCCTCGCCTCTGCATCCCTTTTCTCCATGATCAGTAGATATTGTTGAATCTCGGATTTTGATGATAAAATCAATTGATGGGTTATTTGATCTAATCCATATTATTGAGTTAAGTGTGCAGGATTAACTACGATAACCAGAAAACACAAAGCGAGAATACCGGAGTCAAGTTCGATGGACGTTTAAGAGTCCGAAGAATCGTCGGAGATGCTGCTAGAACCAACCGAGAAGAAATCGGGAACCTGTCGGAATTTTCGGAAGTTCGCCGAAGAGATCGTCGGAGGTTCACGGAGATCACCGAGAAGGCTCGGCTACTCATTAAAGTCATCACAAGTTCGGGAGCTTGCTAGAAGCCCGTCGGTAGAAAGTTCGTCGGAAAGCTCGCCAGAACAAGACTCGACGTTCGCGGTTAAAAATTTGCTTAGGATGTGTTTTGGTTATGTAGTCCACTTGTAATTAGGATTAGGATTAAGAGATAATCCTATATCCTAGTTAGGGGCCAACTGGGCCCAAAGTCAGAGTTGGTTTAGGCTAAAAATTAAGCTAAACCAGCGAACTAGAGAGCCAAGATTGAAGCCCAACTAGTGGCTGAAAACACTGTAGTCGGGCTGAAAACACTGTAGGCGGTGGCACCGCCTAGCTGGGCGGTGGCACCGCCCAGCACCCGAGAGCTGGGCGGTGACACCTCCTTGGCTGGGCGGTTGCACCGTCCAGCACCCGAGCGTTGGGCGGTGGCATCGCCTGGTTGGGCGGTGGCACCTCCAGCACCGGGAACCCTAAGAGAATTCAAATTTTGAAGCTCAAAATTTGAATCCTCTTGAGGCCTATAAATACCCCTCAAATCTCAGCTGAGGTTACAACTTTTGAGAAGCATTTTTGATTGAGAGAAAAGTCTTAGAAAGTCTTAGCAAGTCTTGTTTTCAATTTGCTAGAGAGTTCTCCTCCTCCTTTCTTATTGAAAATTTGTAAGAGGTTGAGCTGCTTGTAAAAGGTTGTAAGAGGGGTGTTTACCCTTCCATTTCAAGAGACTTGCTAGTGGAAGGTGGGAGCCTCATCGAAGAGGGGCCTCGCAAGTGGAGTAGGTAATTTGACCGAACCACTCTAAAAATCGGCGTAATCTCTGGTTTCCTTTTTATTATTGTCATTTACATTACTGCAAATCTTCTTACTGCTTTAGTTCCTCATTACTCTTGCTGCGCAACTTTAAGAATACGCCTTCAAGTTAAATTTCTCAAGTTTCGTTCTTAACGTACGAAAGAACTTGTTAAAATCGAAGTTTTAATCTGCTGCACTAATTCACCCCCCCCCCTCTTAGTGCCGCTCCGATCCTAACAGATATGTCTCCGTGGCACTCCTCTGAGTCCACCTCCATTCTAACTGATGCTTGATATTGGGTAGCTAAGTCCCTCTGGACTCGTCGTCGCTTCCTCGCCCCTTTCGACCCCCTGCTTCAACACCTCTGTGTTCTCCAAGCAGTCTGTTTGGTCGATGGAAAGACAGACTGCAATTCCAATGCATGGCCTCTGCCATCACATTGTAGGATTTGCACCGATTCTGTTCTCCTTAGCTTCCTTAGTAGCAACGTTCGCTTACTCGACCTTGTCCTCTGACTTGTCGGGCTCCCTTAAGCGAATATAAACTCTGGAGCAGTCCAACTCTCCAGCTGCTTCGATCATACCTCTGCATGATCAAGTCCCTCCCATGGAACTCACTAGTACTTGCATTCGAACTTTTCCCTTGGTGGAACCCAGCCCCCATATGCTGATGACGAAGGTTTTCATCCGATGTAAAATTCGATGCACGCCCGGAAGACCCGCCTCTACGGTACCATGGCCTTCACTCCTTGAATCCATAGCCCTTCTTGTCGTCGTGTTATTCACCGAAGTGGAGCTCCCAGTAGCTCCCGATCATACCTCCATATGATCTCATCCCTCACGGGACCCCAGTCGTGTGTATCGCATTGCCACGAACTGTTCCACCACGATCCGCTGCACCATGTCGCCTCCTGGTGACATCTCCATTGCATTCTGATCCTTGTGGAATAAAGTCGAATTGTGAACCCTCCATGTGTGGCCTCTGCCAATACATCGCAGGGTCTCTTCCACCTTCGATTTTGTTCGTTCCTTTGGCAATCGACCTTCATCCACCCACTCTTGGGTCACACCTAGATGAAGCACCGCTCTAGGACAGTCCGTCACCTAGTAGCTCCCGAAGTCCACCGACTTCGCTGTAATTTGTGCACCATTGCCTGGATCCTGGGCCTCTGCCCCTACCAGCACAATCTCCGCTGCGCACTGCTTCCTTCATAGCAACTCGAATGGCAACACTGTGGCATATTCTTCAAGAGCACCCGCCTCTGCGTCCTCTTTCCCCGTGCTAAGGCCTTCTGAACCCAACTTCGCCTCCGCAAATTGAGTCACCTTAGTTCCTCCATCAAATGCTCCTCCGAGATAAGGTGCATGTGCCCAGAAGCTCCCTTCGTCTTTGGCACCATGCAAGATGAGTCGGCTTCGTCAGAATGAAGGACCCATGGAACAACATGATCCTACTCTTGCCTCTGCAAGAGTTCATGTCCTTGACCTCTGTCTAAGGAAAGCACTGTGCCTCCGCTCCATGTTCCAACTTCTATGTTGGCTCCCTTCATGCGGCTTGGGTACTTCACCAAGTTACACCCAAGTTGCTCCGCTCCTCGTTTTTTGCATTGAGTCGATGGTGGCCCTCGCGCCCACCATTCCACGGGTCAGCCCTCCCTTGAGTCCGATCTCCATATCGACTCCAAGTGTGCCTTCATTTGTGTTGCTCCCCCACTTGATCTCGTAATGCATCCACCAATGCATTCTCTCAAGCGAGATCATGCGACGACTCCTCGCCGCTTGCTCAGTCCATCGAGCTTCGTGGAGTTGTTCTTTATTGAGGTGCTCCTCCTCAACATGTGAAGTCCGTCTCACATGATTCTCCCTCTAGAGAGCTGAGACTTATCCCTCCTGGATAACTGTCCCATTGGAGCAACATCTCTCTTCGTTTCGAAGACCACCATCCCCTTAGACTACTCCGATCTGCTGAACAAACTGTGCATTGTTCTGCCTCCTGCAAATGCACTTGCTAGATTGTGACTCCCCGTCAATACAGCCCCCACTGCACCCCTCAAGGCCTAGCAACATGCTGAACTCGTTGCACACTTCAGCCTCCTACGGACGTATCCTTCACATGCCGAAGAGAAAGTTTCAATGCTCCATGGCGCCGAGTCTCGGTCGCCTTGGGATGGCCACGAACATTCCATCGTCCGCATACAAGCCCATGCATGAGTACCAAATTCTTCGAGTTAGCAATTCCCCTCACCTCTGTGAGCTTTGCATAACTCTTTTGGTCATTGAGCAACTCATTCCACCTTGCATGGTCTCATTCTTGCCAAGCACCTCGGTTGCCTAGAGCACCATCAAGTATAGTTGTCAACGTTGAGCCGTAGCTCAAACTCAGCCATCCCAACCTTCGTGCGCTCCACATTCTTCCAAGCTTGCCTGTTCTCGTGGTGCCTCTTGCACGAAGGGTTGGACATTCCTCTGAATGCCAATGCCAGATGCCCGCTCCTCTGAGCGACTCTTTTCCCTACATCTCCATGCCCGTTTTCCCTCAAACGGTCGCGCGTGTGCTGACTGCCCTCAATGCAGCCCCGCTAGGTCCCCCACGTTTGCATGCTAAGTGTTTCTATGAGTGCTTGTCCCGCTCTGATACCATATGACACGGACTTAGCTGGTTTTGCCTAAGTCGTGCGGCACCCTTGCGTGTCCGTCCATAAAGGTCAGCCTCCCCGAAGCCTCCCCTTGTCTCTTAGGACCACCAAAAGAGAGAACGGGTTGGAGAGAACGCCTCAATCGGGATCCACAAGCAAACATCTCCGAAAAACACTTCATAGACAATGCAAATTACAAACAGACTTTACAAGCTCTGAACAGTGGCACAACAAAGGGTAAAATGGTCCATTACAGATCGAAAAGCTCTCGCACGTGTCCACATGACACAACCTTTAATTATAAGCCTAAAGAGGCCACCAACCCAACTAACATGGGACTATTAAGCCTTCGGCCGCCCCTCTACCTGCTGTACAAGGCATGAACATATCAAACGATACGGACATGTATAAGCATTACATCGAACACCTTGTTTAGAAATTTGTCCGTGACAAAACGTTGTCAGTTTTGGCCTAAATTTTATAGAAGAATCCTTGCAACAAGCTCTATAATCCTAATGGTGTTGATCTACGGTTTACCCTCTCTGATGTACTTTCTTGCTATATCCATTTTATGAGACCTAAAATTCTCTTTTGATGAGATCCATCTATGTGATGATGATATGTTATTCTTGAGTCGATATCTATATTCTTGATGGTATTATGATCCTCTAGTTATTCTAGAGTAGATTTACTGTAAACCTGTTATCATTACAATTGATAGTGGAAGTTTGAGGTGGACTACGGTCACCTGATTTTTTTCGCATTGGGTTTTTCACATTAAAATATTTGGTCTCACTGTGTGATTGATTTATTACTCTATTGTTGATGCTGTGCTGGTTGATATTAGCATTTTGATATCAAGTTGATATTTTGATGAGGAACCCATTTTGATATATAAAGAGGGAATAAAATTATTCTGCTTTAACAGATTTTTCCCAATAGCATAGTCATGTAAAAGAGTAAGGCATTGCTAAGGCCCCGATAATACTAAGAAAAATGAGAGCGTCCATAAGATTTGAATCCGAATGAATGAGCTTAATTTTGACTGCCACTAATGAATGAGCTTAACTTTGACTTCCATTGGTATGACAAGAGAAACACATTCGAGTGCGAGAAACTAGATTATAAGTGTGCTTCATTTGAGTGCGAGCAACAAGATTATAAGTATATTTGTATCATGAGAGAAAGATGCCACCATGACAGTAGTTAATTTAACCTCCAAGAAAAAAAATGTAACAATCTTAGGTCTTTTAAAACAAATCCAAATAAATTCATCATCATTTCCAACAAGAGAATCACGCTGATAATACACATTCAATGAATAAGAAGAGAGACGTTGATCTTACTGCAATAGAAGCCAAGATGAATCATGAATAATATATCGTGAGAGACGATCAAATCAAGCACAAGGTGTTTGGTTTAATGAACAAGCATAATCAGGTTTGGTGGATCCCATGAACTCTGGAGGCTGCTCAAGGTAGGCAATTTCTCTTAGATACTCTTGCAACAAAGAATTTTTTAGGTCAGGCTGACGTATCTTCGAATTGAATGAGAGAGAGAGAGAGAGAGAGAGAGAGAGGGGAAGTGGGATGGGCTCTATCGCCTCATTGCGAGAGCAATCGCTTCTATGGGGATAGACTATATGGATTATAAATTTTATTTGTATTCCTTATATTATATAATGATGACCTTTGCTTATCTATTGATTACATGATTGCATAATCAATTTTTCTCAGATGTTAGTTAAAAAATCATGTTCTGTTTTATTAGTCGTACGATTAATTACATTTTATCACCGTGACTTGATGGAATAGGAAGGAGCAGGCCGTCGATATCATCAAAATTGTTAAGAACCGAAGAAAAATAATTAAGGTGCAGAGAGAAGATCGAAACAAAATAATAATTAATAGAAGAAAAAAAAAAAGAGTTGTTCTTCCTGTGAGACTGCGATCATGCATTCTAGGGATAGTAGTTGGGTGTCTGTAAGCTAGAAGGTTTTTCTTTCTCTTGTACTACTGAAAAAAAAGTAAGTTTAGTTGTTCTTGGTGTGTCGTGACCATCGAGAAGCATTCTAATTCTGATACCAAGTTATTTTTCGCCCCCACGTGTATGCCTCAGAACCACCAACCCAAGAATTTAAGGAATCTTCTTTTCTTTAAAAAAAAAAAAGAATTCAGGGAATCTGACAAGATGACGATCAACCCTTGCTATCACATTGGTTGCGCTGCCATGCGGATGTCGTGAGGAATAGGTACTATATTGGTTCAGTTAGCTTGCCATGGGTATGGCGGTGACCCCGAAAGGGAGAGAGAGGACGTCATACTTTGTGGCTGCCGGATTGCTGATGAGGCTTCGGACGGCGAGATCAGTCGCGTTCCGCTTTTGGGTTCTTAATGGGCCTATAATTGCTCCGTATCTGGACATGGCGTCGCTCGGAAAGTTGAGCTATCGTAGCTCAACTTTCCGAGCCACGATGGTTCCTGGGGCCCCGTGGCATCCTCACGACAAGGCTGCCAAAATTACTGCCATGTCAACTAGTGTTTGCCTAGCTTCTTTCTACCCATGGCCGTGCATCAATTTTAAGTTGGTATTCTCGGTCAATCTTAAGCCCTCGAACATTACCGTTTGGTTGAGGGGACATATGCAAGCTCGCTTATTAGCTAAACTCATTTGACTCGAAGCAAGAATAATCCGGACGCTATATCTATCGCATGCTTAATTCCACAGACGCCTCTCCTGTTGTCACGAGAAAGAGCTTGATGGAGTTGGTCTTTCGTGCTCATTGATCATTCGACATCGTGGAATCATAGTATCCTACTCTGGTGTACAAAGGTGTGATGATTGCTTCTTATAGCTAGTCTGATAGAAATGAAATAGAATGAAAATATTATATTGATTGAAACAATACATAATACTCCATATTTATACATTTTAGAAAGAAGAATTTTTCTCAACAGAGGAGGATTTTTCTTAACAGCTTTATGATATCTTATCATGTAGTTGGAGAGAGGTTGTTATCACGAGAGATCTTGATTGTTATCATGCCCTTGCAAGACGGTGCTTTTGTGAAGAAGTCCGCTAGTTGATGTAGTATGTACGTGAGAAATACGTAGTTGATGTCTGACAACTTGTTCTCGCACAAAGTGAAAGTCGATGGCGATGTGTTTCATGCGGGAGTGGAATACCATATTGGCGCATAGATAAGTGGCTCCAACATTGTCACAATATATTGTAGGAGTAGAGTTGATATTGATGCCAAGTTCCTTGAGGAGATTCATGACCCAATTGAGTTCTGCAGCAGCAATGGCAATGGCATGGTATTCAGCTTCAATTGTAGAACGTGCAACTATCTTTTGCTTCTTGGAACTCCAACTGATTGGATTAGGTCGAAGGAAGAGAATATACCCCGATGTGGATGTTCTGTCATCAAAATTTCTTGCCCAATCAGCATCAGCAAAGACATGGAGATGAAGGGGGGAGTGTTTACGAAAAAAGATGCCATGATTGATAGTCCTGTGAAGATATCGTAATATTCGTTTAACTGCAGACCAATGCATAGTAGATGGTCGATGCATGAATTGGGATAATTTATTGACCGCAAATGAGATATCTGGACGAGTGAGAGATAAGTACTGTAAGGAGCTAAGGACTTGACGGTATTGAGTTGGGTCTGTAGTAGGGCTTCCATCACATAGTTTGAGCGACTCACCAGTAGACAGAGGTGTTGTAACTACCTTTGCATCTTGCATGTTCATTTTAGATAATAGATCTTGAATATACTTTCGTTGTGATAGAAAGAGCTCGGAAGATGTATATGTTGCTTCTACTCCCAAAAAAAGCTCAAGGTTCTTAGATCTTTAAAGGAGAATCGATCTGCTAAATGCTTAAGAAATGCCTTAATTTCCATAGGATTGTTGCCTGTGACAATAATATCATCCACATATACTAGAAGATATAATATATTGCCACTTTGGAGATGAAGAAATAAGGAGGTATTAGACTTAGAGTTGATGAAGTCAATTGATGCCAAAAACAAATCAAATTCGATGTACCAAGCTCTTGGAGCCTAACGAAGTCCATAAATAGCTTTTTGTAGTTTATAAACATGCTTTGGATATTGAGGGTGGATGAAGCTAGGAGGTTGCTGCATGAAGACATCATCAATTAGGGTCCCTTGTAAAAAGGTATTGTTAACGTCGAGTTGACATAAATGCCGGTCTTTTGAGATGGCCAAACTCAGAATAAATCGAATTATTGTGAGTTTAACAACAGGGCTGAATGTCTTTGTGAAGTCAACACCAGGTCATTGATGAAACCCTTTGGCCACTAGACGAGCTTTATATTTGGCTACGGATCCATCTGGGTTTTGCTTAATTCAAAAGACCCACTTACATCCGATGATATTTTGTGTGGGATGAGAGGGTACAAGGGTCCATGTAGAATTATGGAGGAGTGCATCATATTCTTCACACATGGCTTTACGCCAGTATGGAGATTTTTGGGCTTGAGTAATTGTGGTAGGTTCAGTGGTCTCTGACAAGGATGTTGTGATGGTATATAGGTCAAGGATTTGTCGTGGTTTAAAGATACCACTTTTGAAGCGTGTTGTCATTAGATGTCCAAGGGCTATAGAGGGTGTTGTAGGTATAGGCGGTGGAGGAGCACAGATTAGGGTAGGCTAAGAGACTTCAGTGTCATTGGTCCCAGAAAAGGATAAAGATAGTGAATATTACTCCGGGGGAATACCTTTAGTCGTAGGGGAACTTTGTGAAGAAGGGAGAGGCACAATGGAGGAGGTGAGGAGTTGTTGCACCGGGAGAAGGAGAGAGTATGGATCCTGAGGAGAAGGACTGGATGATATTATGGGAGACTCGATTGACGGGATTGATGGTGTACTCCATTGATGTATATGTGATAGAGTAGGTCACACAACAGGAGACTCAGTGTTGTGAAATGGAAAGGAAGTCTCTATAAAAATAACATGATAAGATATAAAGACTTTTCGAGATTGGGGTTCATAGCATCGAAAAACATTATGGTCAAGGGAGTATCCAATGAAAACACAAGGTTTAGATTTTGATGTTAACTTATGTGAGGCATAGGGACGGAGCCATGGATAACATAAACATCCAAACACTTTAAGTTTTTGAAGGTTTGGGGATTTGTGAAATAATTTTTTAAATGGTGACTCGTACTCAAGGACAGGAGTGAGCATACGATTAATAAGGTAGACGACAGCTTGAAATGCTACAGTCCAAAAAGCTGGTGGCATAGAGGCTTGGTATAGAAATGTGAGACTAGTTTCAACTATATGTCGATGTTTGTGTTCAACAAAATCGACTAGTTGAGGAGTGTGTGGAGGCGACTTGAGGTGTTGTATACCACAAGCAGATAGGCAGGATGTGAGAGCTTGATATTCACCACCACCATCGGAGTAAACAGTTTTAATTTTAGACTTAAAGAAATTCTCGACCAATCTTCGAAAGTTGGTAAAGACTATGGAAACTTCATATTTATGGTGAAGAGGGTATAACCATATGTATTTGGTAAAGTAGTCTATGAAAATAATATAAATCTGAATTTGTCAAAGGAAGTGATTGGAGTGGGGCCCCAAACATCAGTGTAAATAACATCAAGGGGTTTAGAGCAAGATATGGAGGATTTTCCGGGGAAGTCTATGACTTTTATTCTTAAACAAGCATCACAATGAGTTATGATGATATTGGTTGTAAGCATAGGAAGAGAATAACGGGAAAGTAATTTTTGCTGAATAAAAGTTAAGGGATGACCAAATCGATGATACCACACATTAGTTGGAGCTGCGACCAAAGAGTAGACAGTGGGTTGGGTGATTTGTGGAACTGACGGCCACTCGTAAATGTTGTCTTTACTCTAGCCTCGGACCAAGGGTGCCCCCGTGCTCAAATCCTTGACAAGAAAGGAGTTAGGAAAGAATTCAATTGAGGTATGATTCTATTTGCAGAATTGAGAAATAGAAATGAGGTTTCGTTTGATGTGGGGTGCATACAAAACATCATCTAACGTAAACGAAATGCTATGTGAATTAAGCATTGTAGAACCAATATGAGTAATAGGGAGTTCGTTACCGTCATCGATGATGATGTCTTCGTTTCCGCCATAGTCATTATGGATGGACAAGTTTTGTAAATCAGAGGTGATGTGATAAAATACGCTAGAGTCCATAATCCAATTTTGATGACTAGTAGTCAGAGTAACTGTAAGATTTACGCGAGGCCAATACGACGGAGGAGGAAGTCTGGGTCGAGTTCTATAGACTTTTGTAGAGTGGCCAACTTTGTCACATAGTTGACAGACAACTCTTTGTTGATTTATGTGATCAGGACGCCAGGGTTAAGGATAATTGAAGTAGCTGCCTTGATGGTTGTAATTGAAATGTTGAGGAGGAGAGGTTTATTTGGAGCCCACAAGTGCAAGCATACTAGCCAAACCTTTGTTGATAGAATTGTTGTACCGGGTACTCTTCTTCTTAGATTTTTAACTGACTTGAGCTGTGATGGATGGTCCTGACAACTTGTCCTCACGCTTGAGATATATCTCATAGTCAGTCAACTTGTCATAGAGTTCTTCAAATGACACTGGTGAATCACGTGCGCGTATTGCTGCTGCTAATTCCTTATATTCATCTCCTAGGCTATTGAGGATATGGATAGTAACTTCTTCATCACTGAGGGAATGACCTATCAAGGTCAAGTTATCGATGATAATCCTTATGTTATGTAGATAATCAGCAATAGTACTTCCCTCTTGTTTTATCGTCATGAGACCGGATAGGAGACTAAGCATGCAAGTGCAAGAATGATTGGCTAGGGTGGTTTACAACTTGCACTAAGCTTCGGCAACAATGTCACATGAAGAAATGAGTAGGGCGAGGGATCTAGCGATCGAGGCTTGAATAGCTTGAAGAATGAGACGATCCGGGTGTAATCATAATTTGTGGTCCGGATTTGGTACTAGACTGGGTGCGCTTGGGATGTTGAGCATCGCTGGTGGACAATGAAGAGAGCCATCGACATATCCTAGAAGATTATAGCCAAATAGTATATTAGAGAATTGAGCATGCCCGAATTTGTAGTTGCCACCTTTGGATAATTTGAAGGGAATGAGGGTTACTGTATTTATGGAGATAAGGCTTGTATGTGAAAAAATACTATGGTTCCCTGCAGGAACAGTAATGGGAGCATCAGAGATAGATTATGAGGATATATGGAGGATATGTACCAATATGTGGGAGCAACTAGAAGTTTGCAGTGAGACAATGATCAGGGAGGAAGAGGTGTTGGTGGCAAATGGTGGCAAATGGGTTGTGGGTTATCGATCAATATTGACAATGATCAATATTGTGTAAAGCTGTAAATCTCTATGCAATAGTGCTGCAGTCTCTGTGCAGCAGTTCTGCAGTTTCAAGGCTGTGTCGACTTTGCTTCTGTAGGAAGAGGCAGAGGAAGGGTGTTAGAACCCTTGTAGATTCTAAACTTGGGGTTGATCTCTTTAGGGGATCGGCCTCCTTGGAACTCTACAGGGGTTCCTCCCTTCAAGTTGCTGCTCAAAGGCTGCAGAAAAGATTCATCTATTTCTTGAGAAAAGAGGAGGAATACATGGCTATTTATAGGGCTTCTAAACCCTAACTCCTAATAGGACTCCTACTTAAGACTCTTACTTCTAACCAACTCTTAATAGGACTCCTACTCAGGACTCCTATTCCCTTACAACTCATAATTCTTCTCTAAGAAAAAACCTCCTACATGAATGTCCCTCTCAATTATGACTCTCCTAACTAGAGTCCTAACAGAATATCCCTCTCATTTAGGACTCTCCTAGCTAGAGTCCTAACAGTTTTACATGAATGTCCCTCTCAATTAGGACTCTCCTAGCTAGAGTCCTAACAAACCCGCCCTCTTCAAATCAGCCTTGTCATCGAGGCTGACGATTCATGAATTTTGGGAATTTGATCTTCAAGTCATCATAGTTCTCCAAAGTGGCATCTTCTGTTAGTAGGTTTGCCCACTGTATTAGCAATTCAGTAGTGGATCATCGTCGTCGAGTCATAATCCGTCGATCAATAATGGCACTTGGCTGAGTCTGAAGTTCTCCTTGGGTAGTCATATTTGGTGGGTGGCTTTGGGCTATCTCCAAACACCTATTTACTACTTCTGTCTGGCCGTCGGTTTGTGAGTGATATGTCATACTCCTTTTCAATTTAGTACTCTTATAGTGTAATTCTTTTGAGTCCCAATTGTAATGAGCTACGGAGCTTGGTGCTTCCTCCAATTTTTTTATAATCTTACTAGTCTCTGAATCTTCCTGTCATTCCATCTTAATATCCTCAAGGAAGTTGCTGGTCGGAAGTGAAATGGCCAAAACTTCAACTTGCTCGGGTAGCTGCGAAAGCGCATCTGCAAGAACATTCTCTTTCCCCTTTTTGTAAGTTATTTCATAATCAAATCCAAGAAGTTTTGTTACCCAGTTTTGCTGCTCAGGGGATGATATCTTTCGCTCCAAAAAGTACTTGAGGCTTTTATGGTCGGTTTTAATTTGAAATTGTCGACCAATCAAGTAGGGTCTCCACCTCGTTGCTGCGCGCACAATGGCGAGCATCTCCTTATCATATGTTGACTTATTTTGATGGGAGGGAGATAATGTCTTGCTAGTGTATGCGAGTGGTCGACCATCTTGCATGAGAATTGCTCCAATTCCGACTCCAGATGCGTCGGCCTCAATAATGAAGGGTCGGTTGAAATCTGGTAGTGTTAGCACCAGCGTCGTCGTCATGGCTGCCTTAAGTTTGTCGAAGGCAACGGAGGCTCTGTCTGACCATTGGAAGACATCTTTTTTCAGAAAGGAAGTAAGTGGTGCACTGATCTCTCCATAGTTTTTCACGAACTTGTAGTAGTAGCCTGTTAAACCCAGAAAGCCATGTAGCAATTTTATGTTCCTCGGGGTCAGCCAATTTTGCATTGCTCCAATTTTGAAGGGGTCTACTACTGCCACACCTTCCTCTGATATGATATGCCCAAGATATTCCACCTTCTTTTGAAGAAAGCAAAAATTCATAGTGGTTATTGTGTGTTCAAAAGGTGGTTTTCGGTATGTCTTCTTCGCATACTCGTATTTGATGATACCCGGATCGAAGGTCCAGCTTTGTGAAGATTTGTGCTCCCTTTCATCTTGCAACTCATCTACTACTAGAATAGGGTATTTATCCTTGATGGTTATGTCATTGAGAGTTCGGTAATCAACACATAATCGCCATATTCCATCCTTCTTTCATATGAGGAGCACCGGTGAAGAGTAGGGGCTACAACATGGCCGAATAACTCCTGTTTTGAGCATCTCTTTTACAATCCTTTCTATTTCATCCTTCTGGAGATGTGGATACTGATATGGCTGAGCATTTGCTAGAGATTGGCCTGGAAGAATCGTTATACAATGATCATGCCGACGGGTAAGAGGTAGGTTGCGTAGTTCGTCAAATATATCTGAAAATTCAGCAAGCAAAGGAAGTAGATTTGGATCTTCCAATTTTGTTGGCTCTCCCTTAGTTTGCTACTCAATTTGTACCAAAAAGCCACTGCATGCTTTATGCAAAACCTTCTTCATTTGTTGTGTGCAAATCATTGTTACGTCGCCCCCACGTTTCCTGTGCAGTATCTCCTTATTGTAAAATTTCATAATTAGTTTCATAAAATTCTAAGAAAAATCACCTAATGTTGTCAACCATTTAATTCTAAGCATGGCCTCATGATCATCAAGAGGGAGAAGGAAGAAATATGCAATTATCTCTTGGTCCTGCAACAATAGTTTCTCCTGCGGGCGCCTACGATCACACTTCAAAATCTGTCTGTCGGTGACCTTAACATCAAACCTGCAACGATTCTCGATAGGTAATGCCATTCGGATAGCAACCTTACTGTTTATGATATTATTAGTGCTGCCCGTGTCGATGAAAACAGTGATCAGTTGTTGTTTGAGAAGGCCTCCAACTTTCATCATTTGCGGGTTTGAGTAGCCGGCTAGTGCATGTACCGTAACTTCGGTCGGTTGTGACTCTTCTTCTGCATCTTCTTCTTTATGTTCAATGCTCTCTTCTAGATGTTCAATGACCTCTTCTTCTACTGGTTCTGCAGCATAGATTTTTAAGTATAGCAGATTGGACGTAAAAGATCAGAAGTTTATATTGAGAATTTTTTGATGAAACCAAAGGGAAATCCACTATTAGGAAGTGTCAAAGCTATCATAAAAATTTCGTAGAGATTTGGATAGAAACAACGTAGTATCAAGATCAAACAATCAGTGCTATGCGGCTGAAATTTTACGGTGTAGATTTTCAAGTATAGCAGATTAGATGTAAAATATCAATGGTTTATATTGAGAATTTTTTGACAAAACCAAAGGGAAATCTGCTGTTAGGAAGTGTCATAAAATTTCGTAGAGATTTGGATAGAAAAAACATAGTAGCAAGATCAAACAGACAGTGCTATACGGTTGGAATTCTGCAATGTATCTTTCGTCATAGAGATGAAAACTTTATGACGAAAAGTTTATGCAGCAATATAGGAATAATTTTTTTGGGATTTTTAAATAAAGATAACTAAATTACAGTAGCAATAAGGTAGAAAACCAGAACCTGTTGCAATTCACGGGGAGATCAAAGGATGATCCGTGGTGGTGGAGATGATGGCGGAATTCGGCGATAAACTTTTAAGCAATTGTGGGAATTGCTTTGGATGGTTGTGGAGGGTTGATGGATGGCAGTGAAAGGGCAGCGAGATGCCAAGAACGCTGCTCTGATACCAAGTGTTAGAACCCTTGCAGATTCTAAACTTGGGGTTGATCTCTTTAGGGGATCGGCCTCCTTAGAACTCTATAGGGGTTCCTCCCTCCAAGTTGCTGCTCAAAGGCTGCAGAAAAGATTCATCTATTGCTTGAGAAAAGAGGAGGAATACATGGCTATTTATAGGGCTTCTAAACCCTAACTCCTAATAGGACTCCTACTTAAGACTCTTACTTCTAACCAACTCTTAATATGACTCCTACTCAAGACTCCTATTCCCTTACAACTCCTAATTCTTCTCTAAGAAAAAACCTCCTACATGAATGTCCCTCTCAATTAGGACTCTCCTAACTAGAGTCCTAACAGAATGTCCCTCTCATTTAGGACTCTCCTAGCTAGAGTCCTAACAGTTTTACATGAATGTCCCTCTCAATTAGGACTCTCCTAGCTAGAGTCCTAACAAAGGGCGACAGTAAAGAATGCCGTTGGCGCAAGGAGGAGAAGAGGGCGTGACGTGGTGGACCTTATTCAGCTTTGAAGGAGGCCGACGCAACGATCCTAGAGGACGTCCGTGGAAAACGTCGCACTACTTTGAGATGGAGTCACGGTCCACAAGATAGTAGGAGAAAGAGCCGAGATTCGATAGAGTCCGGCGGGGAGACGGGTCTACTTCCAAATGTTTAGAAGTGGCCTTCACGACGAGTGCTCTGATACCATGATAGAAATGAAATAGAAAGAAGAAGATTATATTGATTGAAACAATTCACAATACTCCATATTTATACATGTTTAGAAGGAAGAATTTTTCTCAAGAGGAGAATTTTCCTTAACAGTTTTCTGATATCTCCGATGGACCATTACGTCTACTTCGGCAGCACGATCGTCCAACTCGACGCCCTTGTTCCGTGACTTGTTTAACCTACTGTTTCCACGGAAGCTGGCCTTTCGAGTTTCGCGCACCACTGCCTTATATAATTAGAACAAAAAGGGACGTGGGAGAAGGACCATTACGGGCTCGGCTTCCAGCCAATCTAAAGGTCGAGCTTCAATTGCTTAAATATCGGTATAAGCAGCTACCACCGTTGAGGTTGGAACATTAATCGACCATTTCGGTCGCATCTGCATGACCGGCATAACCATTGTTTATTGTGGTCTTCTTTGTATACCCCATGGAACATCGTAGGGCTGCGTCACTAATTTAGTAGTAGCTTATTAAGAACAGCATAGAATTAAGAGAGAAAAAAAAACAGCAAAAGTTTCCTGCCAGTGTCTCTTACTCTGAAAAAGCTACAGCGTAGGGGATAACGTTCCGTGGGAGTACCACCACAAATTCTAGTGTTTGGCGAGCAGGCCTCGCGGAGCTTGAATCACATCTGACTGACATCCAAGTTCCAGATTCCAGTACTCAACAGGAAGTCAACGGAAGTGGGAGAGGCCTTGGCACCTCAGCTAGCTTCTCGGTTTTGAAGTTTAGAATGGTCTCCTATCAGCTTCATCGCTGCAAGGGTGTCTCAAGGTCAATTGATCTGGCGGTCACCCTAAGAGGATAAAAAAAGAACGAGCCGTGACAGGATAATTCAGAAATCAGAGGCCCTTTTTACACGCAAAAATTATTAGGACTGCCACTACAATCATACCATATACACGCGCACACATTTTTTCATCAACGCATCGACGATTCGACATCGTTCCCTCGTTGCCCACGATCTGAACCATTTATTTCATCGCATCAGGATAGATGATCGTCATCATCTCCAAAGCACTGATATAGCTAGACCGCGGCGGACGGGCGAAAGCGGTAAACCTTCAGATGGGCGCCCGGCGCCACCGCCTCCAGGAAGATCCTCGCCGTCCCCTCGTGGGACACCGCTGCAGTCTCTTTCTCCACCAGCGCGGCCGCCACGATCCCCCACCCGCCGCCCTCGCCCTCGCCTCCGCCTCCGCCGCCCGCCGCCAGGCACGCCACCATCGCCGCCTGCGCCGGTCCCAGGCTCGGGTTGTACGCCGCCGACTCTACGTAGGACCCCGAGTACACCCTCCCCCGGCCGTCCGCCACAGCGAAGCCCGCGGCGCACCCGCTGTACGGCGCGTGCGATGACCTCGCTGCCCCCTCCGCTGCCTCCCTAAGCCGACGCTCCAGCCCGCCTCCCCCGATGCCATTGCACAATCCCCCACCGCCGACGGCAACGCCCGTGGCATCAAGGGCGCCGAAATCGTTGTCGTGCGGCTCTAGGAGGAGGGGGGCGTCCTTGTGGAGGAGGTCCGGGGGCCCGAACGGGTGGGGGAGGAGGGAGGCGAGGGGACGGAAGGCGGGATCCTCATCGGAGGTGACGAGGATCTGGATCTCCGCCGCGCCGCGGATCTCCTGGAGGAACTGGCGGCAGTGGCCGCAGGGGACGGAGGAGACGGCGACGCAGCGGATGCTGGGCTCACCGTGGGCGTTGGCGTTGGCCATCAGGAACTGCTCCGCGTGGACGGAGTGGTGTAGCGGCAGGCCGGGGAACTCGAGGTTCACCCCGAGGAAGATCCGACCGCTGGCCCCCAGTCCGACGGCCCCCACGCGGTAGTTGGAGATGGGCGGCCGCGCCAGCCGCTGGGCTGCGGGGACCAGGAGGGGGAGGAGCTCCCTCACGGCGGCGACGCCCGACTCCTTAGCCATCGCCTGCGCCTCCTCCGCTTCGATCACGAACTTTCCAACCGTCGATCTCGCTGGCTTCTCCTCCATCTCCTCTCGCTCGCCGATCAGGAATCGGATGGAAATCACACGCACACAGACAGAGAGAAATGTACAGATGCAGGAAAGGAACTGATTGGTATCTTTGGTTTTTCCTGCAAGCTGGGAGGTAAAAAGAGGCGAGGGAGGAGGGCAGGGCATGTGCCAGTTGTATTTGGAGGACGAGATGCTATTTAAATGCACGGAAAAAGTGGCCTTAACAACCAAAACTAAAATTGTAGAGAAGAAAAAACCATTGTTGAGCTCTGTTTCGTGGTAAACCACCGGTCGAGCCGCCCACCTTGTAGGAAACATGATTCTTACCATTCCAATTTCCAAAGCCATCAACCGAAGCATACCCCGCATCGGAAGGTTAAGAAAATTATTGTTATTATTATTATTTTTTTTCATCAAAATGAACGGACGATTGAGGCAAAATCATACTAGTAATTATATTTGATAAAATTGGAGCCCGAGGGATGTATTTAGACTTGCACAGACGGAATCTGCATCCTTCTTATGGGGTCCCGTACTTTCAACCGATGGAAAGTGACGAAGGCAGTCTTCCTTTCCTTCGTCGATTGGTGGCTCGGCCGAGATACCCAGCCGCAGCTCCCGCTTTCGTGAGGATGTCCGGTCCCTAGTGGTGAGTTCGAATAATTGAATATTAGGTCGTTCCGCTAATAATTGTAGCATGCATGCTTATCATAATTCTTTCAAAATATGCACGTCTTATCTTTTTATTTTGTCTCCACAACCACACTGTTTGTTAATAATACTCGAATATTGCTGTCTTTTTTTGTCGTTGGGCGAAGGGAATGCCCCACGACTTGGATGCTGGGTACTTTTTCCATGAAGGTTGCTTGAGAACTTGTTCTCTTACCTTAGTTTTTTTTTGCGTTGGCGTTCGAAAAAGCTAAAGAAGAAAGGATGGATGTTTCAGTCGGGAACCTACGACCGCAGATGCCATCAAGTGCTGTGACATTCGACAAGGATGGATGAGAGATTACTGTCCTTGTTAAATGCAAGATGATGCATGAGAAAATTTCCAGTCGGCCTAAGATTTAGAGAGTGTTAAGGCCATGATGACACTAAGAGTGGGGGTGAATTAGTGCTAACGATAAAAATTACGTCGATTCGAAAAACTTCAATTATTTGAAAATTTTGATTCGATGAAACCTGTATTGGAAATGATATCGAAAGTGTAGGAAGTAAATGTAATAAGCAATTAAAACTGAGAACAACAGTAATAAAGAGCGGAAAGAGGGTGCATACTAAATTTATAGTGGTTTGCTCATCGTGACCTACGTCCACTCAAGATTCCTCCTTTATCGAGACCACCAACGTACAGTAACGGTCTTTCTTCAATGGACAAAGATTAACTACCCTTTTATAACTTTTTCTCCTTTTCACAGGTTTAGGAAACAACCTTTACAAGCCTCGTACCTTTTTTAGAATGATCACAAAGCTAAAGAAGGAGGTGGACACTTAGCACTTTTTCAATACTTTTACAACCCAAAATCTAAAGATTTGTATTCACACTTTCGTGCTCTTTAATGTAGGAAAGAGTGGGGTATTTATAGGCCTCAATGGCTTCAAAAATGAAGCCAAAAAGTATCTTATCCCAGGTTTTCGAGGTACTAACGGCACCACCATCAGTACTGGATGGTACCAATGCCTAGTTCGAGCGATACCACTACTTGATAAAGTCTCGGAGACTAGGCTCTAACGATACCACCGTTTGATAGAACGGTACTATCACTTGGCAACATTAACTACCGATGGTACCACCGCCTAGTCTGAGCAGTACCACTGCCTTCCATCGCCTAGTCTGGGCGGTGCCACCGCCTGACGTTGCTCCAAGTGGTTGAATGGGCCATCCAACCGGCTCAATTCAACCCTGTTTAGGGCTTAGTTAGCCCATAATTGAGTTAGTATAATTTTTCCTAAAACTAACTCAAATTAAAGTCATAACTATGATAGCTAAGGTTAATACAATTATGATATAAGCAATCTAAGTTGTTTGACATGTCAATTGTTCATCGGAACTCTCGGTGAACTTCCGACAAACTCTCGGCGATCTTCCGACGAGCTTTCGACGAACTCCTAATAAACTTCTGACGAGCTTTTGGTGAACTCCTAGTGAACTTCCGGCGAGCTTTCACTACATCGTCCGATCCTTCAGTGTATCCCCCGATTCATCCAGCCCGATGCCTTATCATCGACTTCGGCCCAATATTTGATTCTTCTTTAATTATTTTACCTTTTTCATGATTGTAGTTAGTCCTGCATCACTTATCTTAATATATAGATTAGATCATTAATTCATCAATTGATTTCATTATCAAAATATGAGATTCAACAGTCTCCCCCTTTTTGATGATGACAACCAATTAATGACGGAGTTAACATTAACTCTCCCTATCTATATGTCATATCGAGATAAGGGAAACTTGAATTCAAAAGGAATCATAACTTACTTTTAAATTCAATTAAAATAATTTCGATCAATGCAATATATCATATCAAAATTTCATACATTGTGCATCATCATAGTTTCAAATCATTAAAGTATAATATGCATAATTTTGTCACTTCATACATGTTAACAAATCATCACTTCATATATGATACCAAAATTAACATCATTTTGAGTATAACATTCATGATACTATGTTGAAAAATCTTGGGGGCGACATCGCATACGCAGCAAAAGAACATAAAACAAAATCACTAATTCCCAAATATATGTTTGTCGTCGTGTGAAGATTAGTATACAAAAATCTACGAAATAGAAAACCACATGTGAGATAGATTGTGTTACCTAGAGAGAAAGTATATCCCTGAATCCCTACAGATATCTAGGAGAGGGTGAAGGGGGTCAAGCGCCCTCCTATCTAGCGGTGATCCACATAGTAAGGATACGATGACGCTCCTCAAAACTCCAAGCCTGATCTGAGGTGGAGAGGGGGAGGAGAATAAGAGAAGAAGCAAAAAGCTCTAGCCTATAAACTATTGAAACCCTCCTATTTATAGAGGTCCCATTTCAATTTAACCATAATGGATCCTCCCATATTGGGTATTGGATCTCCATCCAACTACCCAAGCCTCTTAGATTAGTGGATCTCTATCTAATAATCTCTCATGAGCTCTTGTTGGATCTCATCCATAGGATCCAATAATTCAGGGGCTTATTGGATATCTAATAAGATAGAGGCTCTAGCGGATATCTCATATCTGAAACTCTACTCATCACAATGCTTACCATATATGTGTGACCCTCTAGGCCTAATATCGAGCTGGCTATGAGTCATATCTATCAAAACTCCTTCTGACTCAGTGAATTATTATCTCCATAATAATACACTCGACTCATCGATTACGGACGTACTAGGCCACTACGCCGCAGTCCCCAAATGATACAGGGGAATCCAATCCATTGGACCTGTCTGTTATCAGTTATCATATACTTATAGTCCCTCATCCATCTAATATTCCATAGACTGTATACCGGGCATGGTGCTATCAAACACATACAGTTTCTACTCAAGTCTCGCTCTAATCGGATTCTCCCGTACAACTCTTTCTCTCTTAATTCGAATGACACTAACTAGAGATTTGTCTAAGCAAGAACACAGGGGACATTCCTCTCATAACACCGAGAGTAGATGATCCTCTATCGACACTCAATAGCCCTCGTAAGGTTGACTACCACTCCTAATGACCGGTTGTATTAGATCTGAGACATTCAAACCTATAAGTCTGATATTAAAAAGTGGAGCACTCATATAAGATATCATTAGTGTCTCGAGTCTAAGGACTATATACACCACTGGGACTATGGAATCGTTGTTTGACAATAAGGCATCATCAACCATTCAACATTCTATAAGTGGATCAATCAGTAAACTCATTCCCCAATGAGCACCTGTATTGTATCTCTAGTATCCCCACATGAGTAGCTATGAGACCAGCTACATCCATTATATGGACGGGTATACAAGACACTAGTCTGTCCGGTTATCTCGATGTCCCTCTTGAGTAATCTATGACCAAAATTATTTAGGATCTGTGTTTAAAGGCGAATCAGTCTAATTATCGTGATCTCATCACAATCTGATTCCTATTGCATAGATCTAAGGACATTACTATATATATATATATATATATATATATATATATATATATATATATATATATATATATATATATATATATATATATATATATATATATATGCAACAAGCAATATAAAGTGATAAATGTCAAAATATAATAAGCAAAAAGACTACGTGTCAAGTCACACGTGACATCACTCACGTGATTGGCTTGTAGGGCACCTATGACTAGCAATCTCCCACTTAACCTAAACCCAATCACCTATGTGTCTGATCCCTATCAGACCCCTGTGATGCTCAAAGACAATATGAGATAATGACTTTATTAGTGGATCTGTAATGTTATCTTCGGATGGAACTCTTTCCACTACTACATCACCTCGGGTCATGATCTCTCTAATAAGTTGGAACCTCATCAGAACACTTCTGATGAGACCCGGGTTCCCTCATTTGAGCAATCGCCCTGTAGTTGTCGCAATATTATTGAAATTGGCTCCTCAATACTTGGCATGACTCCCAGATCTGTGATAAACTTCTTCATCCAGACTCCCTCTTTTGTTGCCTCTACTACAGCAATGTACTCCACCTCTATGGTCGAGTCAATTGTAGTATCTTGCTTGGAACTCTTCTAGCATGCTACTTCTCCATTCAAGGTGTACACATATCCCGAATTCGTTGCTATCATCGATATCGGACTGAAAACTCGAGTCTGTATAGCCTTCAACCCTGAGGCTACTACCTCCATATATTAGTAAAAGATCCTTAGTCCTTCTCAAGTACTTAAGGATACACTTTACTGCTTTTCTGTGCTCTAAGCCTGGATTCACCTGATACCTGCTCGTGACACTCAAAGCATGTGCTATATCAGGCCTGATACATAGCATGTCATACATGATAGACCCTATTGCTGAGACATAGGGTATATATTCTATCCATGTTCGCCCTTTCTTTAGAAGTCTTTGGGGACATACTCCTAGAAAGCGATATCCCATGTCTCACAAGTATGAGACTCCTCTTAGAATTTTTCATATCAAACCTTTTGACAATTGTGTCTATGTACCCAGACTGGGATAAGCCAAGCATCCTCTTGGATCTATCTCTATAGATCTGAATCTCCAAGATAGGATACTTCCCCTAAGTCCTTCATGGAGAAGTGTCTAGATAATCAAGCCTTTACTGTGGATAGCATTCGTACATCATTCCCAATGATTATGATGTTATCCACATATAACACCAAGAAGGTGATAGCCCTCTCATTTACCTTCCTGTACACACAAGACTCATCTTCGTTCTTAACAAAGTCATAAGATCTGATTGGCTTATCAAATCTTATGTTCCAACTTTGAGAAGCTTGCTTTAGTTCATAAATAGATCTAAGCAACCTGCACACCTTATTTGGGTTTTCCTTGGATATGAATCCCTCGGGCTGTATCATATATGCCTCCTCCTCAAGGTTGCCATTGAGGAATGTGGTTGCTAGATCTTATAATTATAGTATGCTGCAATAGCCAATAGAATTTAGATGGATTTTAGAATGGCTATGGGTGAGAAGGTTTCGTCATAGTCAACACCTTGCCTTCGACGATATCCCTTAGCCACTAGCCTTGCTTTATAGGTCTCTACTTTTCCATCTACTATAATCCTTTTCTTAAAGATCCACTTGCAACCGATGAGTACAATACCCTCGGGTGCATCAACTAGGTTCCAAACCTTGTTAGAGTATATGAAATCCATCTTAGAATTCATGGCTTCTTGCCACTTCCCGAAGTCTATACTCATAATAGCCTCCTCGTAGGTTTGAGGATTAATATCCTCAATATCCTCTCCTCCAATATGTCTCACATATCTCTCAAGACGATGAGAAACTCTATCGGACCTACGTAAAGTCGGAACTTGTGTGTTAGGTACTTGAACAGACTCGGGCTGTAGAGTGGTGCTTGAGCTAGGTTCTCCAACCTCGCTCAACTATATCATGCTCCCACTATCTCCGCCAAGAATATGTTCCTTCTTAAGGAACACTGCTCTCTTATCTACAAAGACCTTTTGGTCCTTGAGATGATAGAAATAATACCCATAAGTTTCCTTAGGGTATCCCACGAACTTGCACCGCTCCGTCCTTGATTCCAACTTATTAGGGTTGTGTCTTTTAACATGGGCAGGGCAGCCCCAAATCTTAACAACATTAAGATTGGGCTTCTTCACTTTCCATATCTCATATGGTGTAGACACTACCGACTTAGTTGAAACTCTATTCAAAAGGTAAGTTACGGTCTCTAGGTATATCCCCATAATAAGATGGGTAGGTCAGCAAAACTCATCATAGACCATACAATATCTAACAGCGTATGATTCCTTCTTTTAGATACACCATTGAGCTGAGGTGTATAAGGAGATGTCCATTGGGATATAATCTCATGGTCCTTGACGAACTAGTTAAACTCTATACTTAAGTACTCACCTCCTCGATCAGATCGAAGAGTCTTCATACTCTTTCCAGTCTGGTTCTACACTTCATTCTTATACTCTCTAAATTTCTCAAAGGCCTCAGACTTGTATTTCATTAAGTACACATGTCCATATTTTGAGAAATTATCAGTAAAGATAATGAAGTATGAGTAACCACCAATGGCATAAGTTGACATGGGTCCACATACATCACTATGTATGAGTTCCAATAGTTCAGTGGCTCTTTCTCTAATTCGACTAAATTAAGAGTTGGTCAATTTTTCACGAAGGCAAGGCTTGCATATGACTCATAGTCGAATGAATCTAGATATCTATCCTTTAGCAACTTTTGAATCCTTCCCTCATGGATATGACCTAGCCTACAATGTCACAAGTATGCACTGTTCACCTCATCTCGTTTCCTCTTAGACACACTTACATTCATGATTTGTGGAGTAGTGTCTAGCATAAACAAACCATTATGCAATATTCCTCTTGTGATGATCTCATCATCTAATAATATTAAACAATTATTGTTCTAAAAAACTAATTTATATCCACTAACTATCAAACATGAAATGGAAATAATATTTTTGATATTATAAGGAATAAAATAGCATACATCCAATGCAATAACAACTCCACTAGGCAATCTGTAAGGCGACCTCGCCAACAACTACTATAGCAACTTTTGCTCCATTGCCCATCTTGAGGTCCATCTCGCATCTTGCCAATCTCCTAGGCCTTGTCAGAATATACAACGAATTGCAAATATGATAAACACTACTGGTATCAAATACCCATGTGTTATCATAAGAGTCTGACAAATCGAGACTAATCATGAATGTACATGAAGCTTCTCCAAGCTTCTGTTTCTCCCTCTCTGCAAGATACTCTTTACATTTCCTCTTCCAGTGCCCATGTTTTCCATAGTCGAAGCACTAACCTTTGTGCTTTCCCAGGTCTTTCTTAGCAACTTTTGATTTACTTGGACTGCCCTTGCCCTTGCCCTTCTTAAGGGACTTTTCTGCTTTCTTTATCTTTTTATTCTCATTGGTGTAAAGAACTTGCTTCTCTTTCTTGATAGTGCTCTCTGCCTCCCGCAACATTTTGAGAAGCTTCGGGAGAGTCACCTCAAACTTGTTCATATTAAAATTCATTATGAACTATGAAAAGAAATCTGGTAGGGACTGAAGCATAAGATCCACACACAGGTTATCCTCTAGGACCATTCCTAGACCTGTGAGTTTCTTTGTCCACTCAATCATCTTTAAGACATGGTTCTGAACCAGTGTCCCCTTAGTCATCCTAGCACGGAAGAGACTCTTGGATATCTCATATCGCTTAGTCCTTCCCTATTCCTCAAATAGTTTACAGACATGTAGGAGAATGGATCTAACATCCATCTTTTCATGTTGTCTCTGTAACTCAGGAGTTATGGAGCCCAATATGTAATACTGAGCAAGAGTAGAGTTATCAATGTACTTCACGTAGCGAGCGATTTCATCCTTTCTTGCCCCTTCCTTGGGCGTAGGTATCACTGTATTAAGAACGTACATGATTTTTTCCGTAGTGAGAATAATTCTCGAGTTATGGAGCCAATCCATATAATTTGGACCAGTAAGGCAGTTGACATTAAGTATGCAACGTAAGGGATTTGAAAGCGACATTTTCTGAAAATAAAGATGTAGTAGAAATAAATAATATGTAGATTTTATAAAAAATAAACAATCAAGATATGTACTTCTATCTTAATATACTTCTACTATTTTACTTGCAAGTCATGCGACACCCTCAGCACGTGAAACAAAAGTCTCCAGCAGACTTCTAGTCGGGATTGGGATCCAATCAACATCTTAGTGTAACCTCGAGGTTCTCGACCAATCACACTAAGCCCGAAAGGTAGGCAACTCTTACCGATCATAACTCCTTGTGATTCCCGTCCTGTTCGGCCTCCGAATCACTATGGTCTCGAGGGACTCGACCAACCATGATGTTCGGTTAAGTCAACACCATCGTTACAAGATAAGTCTGATTCGATGATATACCCTCAAGGGACTCGACCAAGCATACCATGTCCTCAAGTCACTAGTGACATCTCTATGTCGTAAGCAAGATAGCGAATTGCGATATAGGTGAGCCTTGAGGGACTCGACCAACTCATCCTACACCGAGAATTGGTCCCAACCTATAACGATGGAAGGCCACATGGGTCAATCTAATTGTTTCATGTTTAACAACTTAATATTGTCGAGAGAGGGGTTTCTTTGATTTGATCTCCTAATATGATATGTCACACACATACATATTTAATATATATCTACATCGCATGCACATATATATATATATATATATAGTAGGTGTATAAAAAATCACACATCACACGAGCAATTACACCAAATAATCATGGAGCACAACCTAATATAATCAGGCCCGAGCCAATAGGCCTAATCACTCACATCAAGATCTATGTGTGTAGCGGTGTATCTCCATGCCCTGTGATCGTCCATCTCGTCCTCGTCGATTTCGTCGGCATCTCGACGCATCTCCATGCATCGCGATCGTCCATCTCATGGGTCCCGCTATCACTTCCATGCTCCCACTGCGCTCCTCGTGTGATTACAACTTAATCATGGGTACACAAGCACAACAATAAACGAGAAATAAAATGGAAACTCGCATGCCCCAATAATAATAATCATAAGTACACACATCACATAGTCCATGATTATTCATATACATATCATACATCACATGTATAAATTATCATCATATAGGACTATTAGATAATAATAATAATAATAATAATTAATTAAACTTTTAATTAATTAATTTTTTTGAAATCAAGGACATGTAGGGAATTTTTTGAATTCTGAGGGGAATTTTCGTAATTTAGGTAAAAGACAAAATCTGTAATTTCGAAATTCCGAGGGGTAAAACTATCTTTTGCCCGAAAGATGCCCTAATCCCCTCTTTCTCCCTCTTGTGTTGCCGCCACCGCCACACAGCCGGCGGCAGCCACTGTAGGGGCGGGGGGCGTCGTCCTTGCCCGCGGGCGGCTCTGCTCGCGGGGGCAGCGCGCAGGCGCCGTTGCCCCGCGGCACCTCTACCCACCCTTGCGGGCAAACCGACCACAAGCGTCGTCCGCCCTTGCGGGCAGGTTGCCCGTAGGCGCCACCGGCCCTTGTGGCCAGGTCGCCCGCAGGCGCCGCCTGCCCTTATGGGCGTTGTGGCCGCAGACAGCGCCCACGGGTGGGGCACCCACTAGCTACCAGCCCCGCCGACCAGCTGATGCAGGCGCACTGCAGATCAAGGGCAACAACTGTTGCTGGCCTTTCTCGCTTTTTCTTCAATGATTTTGACATCAAAAGCTTCTACAAAACACTACACATGGAGTTTAAAACCAATTTTTAGCATGAACAACCTGACTCTGATACCACTATTAGGAAATCTTGCGAGCGACATCACATGCGTAGCGGAAGAATAGAAAACAAAATCCCCAATTCCCAAAGATATATTCGTCGTCGTGCGAAAATTGGTGTGCAAAAATCTACGAAATGTAAAACCACGTGTGAGATAGATTGTGTTATCTAGGGAGATCGTATATCCCTGAATCCCTGTAGATCTCTAGGAGAGGGTGAAGGAGGTCAAGCACCCTCCTCTTTAGCGGCAATCCACACAGTAGGGCTGCGACGATGCTCCTCAAAACTTCAGACCTACTCTGAGGTGGAGAGGGGGAGGAGAATCGGAGAGGCTAGGAAAGGCTCTAGCCTATGAACCACTAGTTCTCTTTTATTTATAAAGGTACCCTATCAACTTAACCCTAATGGGTCCTGCCCTATTGGATATTGGATCTTCATCCAACTACCCAAGCCTTTTAGATTAGTGGATCTCTATCCAATAATTTCTCATGAGCCCTTATTAGATCTCATTCATAGGATCCAATAATTCAGGGGCTTATTGGATATCCAATAAGATAGGGGCTCCAACGGATATCTCATATCCGAACCTCTACTCATCGCAATACCTACCATATGTGTGTGACCCTCTAGGCCCAATATCGAGTTGGCTGTAACTCATACCTATCAGAACTTCTTCTAACTTAGTGAATTATTATTTCCATAATAATTCACTCGACTCGTCGATTACGGACGTATTAGGCCACTACGTCGTAGTCCCCAAATGATACAAGAGAATACAATCCATTAGACCTATCTATCCTCACTTATCATGTACCTATAGTCCCTCATACTAGTCATAGGTGCCCAGCAAGCCAATCACGTGAGTGATGGCCCGTGTGACTTGACATGAAATCTTTTTTGCTTATTATATTTTGGCATTTATCACTTTATATTAACTATTGCATATATGCATGTATATATTGTGATGTCCTTGGATCTGTGCAATGGAAATTAGATCATAATGAGATCGATTCACCTTTAAACACATATCATAAATAATCCCGGTCATAGGTTGCTTGAGAGGGATATCATGATAACCGAATATACTGGTGTGTTGTATACCCGCCCATATGATGGATGCAGCTGGTCTCATAGCTGCTCGTGTGGGGACACTAGGGATACAATACAGGTGCTCATTGAAGAATGAGTTCACTGATTGATCCACTTACGAAATGCTGGATAGCTCATGATGCTTTATTGTTAAACAATAATTCCATAGTCCTAGTGGTATATCTGGTCCTTAGACTTGAGACACTAAGGATGTCCTGTATGAGTGCTCCACTCTTTGATATCAGACTTATATGTTTGGCTGTCTCAGATCTAGTATAATTGGTCATTGGGAGTAGTAGTCGACCTTACGAGGGCTATTGAGTGTTGATAAAGGATTATTCACTCTCGGCGTCATGAGAGGAATATCCCATGTGTTCTTGCTCAGATAAATCCGTAACCAGGGTCATTTGGGTTGAGAGAGAAAGAGTTTTCTGGGAGAATCCGATTAGAGCGAGACTCGAGTAGAAACCGTATGGGTCTGACAGCACTATGCTCGATATACGGTCTCTGGGATATTAGATGGATGAGGGACTATAGGTACACAATAATAGAGGACGGACAGGTCCAATGGATTGGATTCCCCTGTATCGTCTAGGGACTACGGTGTAGTGACATAGTACGTCCGTAGTCGATGAGTCGAGTGAATTATTACAGATATAATAATTCACTAAGTTAGAAGGAGTTCTAACAGGTATGACTCACTACCAGCTCGATATTGGGCCTAGAGGGTCACATACATATGGTAGGCATTGCGATGAGTAGAGGTTCCGATATAAGATATCCGCCGGAGCCCTTGTCTTATTGGATATCCAATAAGCCCCTGAATTATTGGATCCCATGGACGAGATCCAATGAGAGCTCATGAGAGATTATTGGATAGAGATCCACTAATCTAAAAGACTTGGGTAATTGGATGTAAATCCAATACCCACTAGGGGAGGATCCATTAGGTTTTGATAGGGGGCCTCTATAAATAGCAGGGATTTAGAGCCTCACAGGCTAGAGCCTTTGCTTACCTCTCCTATTCTCCTCCCCCTCTCCACCTTAGAGCAGGTCTGGAGTTTTACGGAGCGTCATCGCAGCTCTGCTATGTGGATCACCACTAGAGAGCAGGACGCTTGACCTCCTTCACCCTCTCTTAGAGATCTGCAAGGAAACAGGGATATACGATCTCCCTAGGTAACACAATTTATTCTATACGCAGTTTGTTTCGCAGATTTTTACGCACCAATCTTCGCACGATGATGAACATCTTTTTAGGAAATTTGGGATTTTGTTTTCTTGTTCTTCCGCTACGCATGTGATGTCACCCCCAGATTTTCCAACAATGGTATCAGAGCTAGGTTGTTCGTGCGAATGATTGGTTTTGAACTGCGTATGTTGTGTTTAGGAAGAATTTTGATGTCAAAATCATTGACGCAAAAGCGAAAAAAGGGCAGCAACTGTTGCTACTCTTGCTACCGTTGTATATGGCAGCATTGCCATCTGCGTGCAGGCAGGCAACCTGCAGCGGTAGTTGCAAGGCCGCCCGCGTGCAGGCAGGCCCCCTATAGCGGTGCTCGCAAGCAGGACCACATGCACGGCGGCCACCTGCGTGGGCACTACTCTTGCGCGCGAGGGTCGGCGTCGGCACCCGCGATCACCGATTGCAGGCATAGCGCCCGCAGCGACACGCGCCCGCAGGCAACCCATAAGGGCGGTGCTTGTGGGTGTTGGGCCTGCGAGCAAAACCCCTCTGCAAGGGCGGCCGCTCTGTCACGGACTTAGTTGGTTTTGCCTAAGTCATGCGGCACCCTTGCGTGTCCGTCCGCAAAGGTCAGCCTCCCCAAAGCCTCCCATATCCCTTAGGACCCACAAAAGAGAGAACGGATTAGAGAAAACGCCTCATTCAGGATCCACAAGCAAACATTTCTGAAAACACTTCATAGACAATGCAAATTACAAACAGACTCTACAAGCTCTGAACAGTTGCACAATAAAAGGTAAAATGGTCCATTATAGACCGAAAATCTCTCACACGTGTCCACATGACACAACCTTTATTTACAAGCCTAAAGCGGCCATCAACCTAACTAAGATAGGACTATTAAGCCTTCGATCGTCCCTCTACATGCTGTATAAAGCATGAACATACCAAAAGACACGGACATACATAAGTATTACATCAAACATCCTGTTTAGAAGTTTGTCCGTGACATTCTCCCCTACTTATTCCTTTGACGTCCTCGTCGAAGCCTTTGTCGACACTGCAACTCCTCACCTTTGCTGAGTCTTCAATCTTCTGCTCCAGCTACAATACGCCTCTTGGCTCCCAACTGCTCTCCGCTACTGTTTTTGAGTAGTCGAACCTTTAATCCGCCATGCTGCTTCAACTCGGCAATGACTCTGACTCTAGTGTGGGGTTGGCTGAGTTGTGTTGATCCCTGTTGGTTCCTACGGATCCTCTAGATGAAGGAAAATACCATCCTTACTGCGCCAGTCTCTCAAATGCCTCATGCTGCTTAAATTGGGTGGATGCTTGTTGGAGCTTTAACGAGCATCGTCTCGCAAACTTCTGAAGTTTTGGGTCCTCCCTCCACAAAATATGCTCATTGACTCTTCTTTCACTTAGTTGTCACATCCAAGTAAGTTCGCATCACTTCCACTTTCGATTGGCATTTCGTTGGGAAATGAAGCGGACAATCTACTCTTAGTAGCACTGATCACCGTTGGTAAGGATTTGACAACTATTGTCTTCCATTATCTTCGAAGGGTCTTTGAACTTGTGCAGAGCTCCTCTACTGGATAGATAAGAGAATTGGGGTACTCGGTTTCACCCATTCTCTTAAGGGTTGAGAAAGCAAAGGTTACTTGACTTCGCCCGCCTCCTCGAGGTTGTACTCCATGCATCGAGCTGGTTACTAGCCTTCGCCTGCTCTTTGCTCACACTTCTGAAGCACTTGAAGTGTTTGCACTCCTTGCGTTGAGTTAGTTACTATGATTCACCTTCTCAATGCCATCGAACTTCTGGAATGCAGGAAGTTTTCACCCCAACTTGGAGTAATTCTCTCAAAGGTTTGGTCACCTCTGGGATTGTACCGTCTTCTCCATCAACCCTACCGCCTACTCCCCTGAGTAGCAAAGGTACAACACCATGTACTGCCTGCTTCGTTCCTTGGTCGTGCACTCTTGCATGACCCGAAGTCCTTCACTTTCGGTTATCTTGATGAGAAGCTTGTTGACACTAGTCTTACGAAGTTCCTTGGCCTCTGCCCTTCAGCCTTGTCTCGGTACTTGGAGTTTGCCTCTGCATGCTCCACCTCCTCGGCCCCTTTTATGACCAAGTGCTCTCCCTCCACGAGAGCAAGGGATCAATGACTTTCACGGAAGTCCCGCCTCTGCGGTACCATGGCATTGCCATGCCCATGGCCCTACTATCCGTCGCCTCGCATCTGCATCCCTTTTCTTCACCATCAGTAGATATGTCTCCGTGGCACTCCTCTAAGTCTATCTCCATTCTAACTGATGCATGATTTTGGGTAGCTAAGTCCCTCTAGACTCGTCGTCGCTTCTGTTGAATCTCGTATTTTGATGATGAAACCACTTGATATGTGTTTATATTTTAATTTACATTTTGAGTGACGCAGGATACTCCGATCAGGATGAAACAATTAAAGCAGGAAAAATCATGTTGTGCCGGAGGAACATGTCAGAAGATTGGACGTCGGGCCGGTGGATCGGTCGACGTATCGACATAAGGCTTCGGGTCGTGGACTCGGGCATCGGGCCAAGAAGAGCGGGTATTATGCCAAGGATATCGGAGTTGCGGAGTCAACTAGCCGATTGGGCAATAGGCCGTAGGAGAGGACGATGCGCCGAAGAATCGGACGAAGCGTCGAGGGACCAATGACATGCCGGACAACTTGGTTAATTGCTTAGGATTAATTGTCTCGATCGAAGTTTTGTTTTATATGTGCAGGATTAACTACGATGAAAGTAAGACATGCAGCAGGAGTAGCGCCGGAGTTAAGACTATGATCACGTTGGGAGTTCGAGAGTTCGACGGAAGTCCGGACGGTCATCGGAGGTTCTACGGGAACAAATCCGAGAAGTCCAGGAGCTTGCCAAAGAAGCTCGTCGGAACTCGCCAAGTGGATCATCGCAAGTTCAGGAGTTTGCCGGAAGTCAGCAGGAGCATCACCAAAGGTTCATCGGATGTTCGTCGGAAGTTTGCCGGAAGCTCGCCGGAAGAAGTAATTGACGCACCAGAGCAAGTTGCAGTAAATTTCTTAAGAAATTCGTAGTTAGCACGATGGTTAAGTTAGAAATGGGAGGTGATCCCAATAACTTAATCTTGGGGAAATTGGGCCCTTGACAGACCCAAATTGGGCCGAATGGATCAGCCCATTCGGACCCAGATTACTTGGCCAGAGGTGGCACCGCCTAGGTTGGCGGTGGGACCGCCCAGGGCTCGGTCTCCGAGCTTTGGCTGGGCGGTGCAACCACCCCTAACAGAGGTGCAACCGCCTGAGCTCGGTCTCCGAGCTCTAGCAGGAGGTGCAACCGCCCCTGACAGGAGGTGGCACCGCCCAGAGGCTCAGTCTTCGAGCTCTGCCAGGCGGTGCAACCGCCCTAGTCAAGCGGTGCAACCGCTAAACCCCGAAATTTCAGGAATTGACAGTTTTGAGCTCGGAATTCAAATTGGGTTGGGGCCTATTGCTAGTCATAGGTGCCCAGCAAGCCAATCACGTGAGTGATGGCACGTGTGACTTGATACAGAATCTTTTTGCTTATTATATTTTGGCGTATATCACTTTATAACTATTGCATAAATGCATATATATATTGTGATGTCCTTGGATTTGTGCAATGGGAATCAAATCGTGATGAGATCACGATAATGAGATCGATTCACCTTTAAACACATATCCTAAATAATCCCGGTCATAGGTTACTCGAGAGGGACATCGTGATAACCGGATAGACTGGTGTGCTGTATACCCGTCCATATGATGGATGCAGCTGGTCTCATAGCTGCTCGTGTAGGGACACTAGGGATACAGTACAGGTGCTCATTGGAGAATGAGTTCACTGATTGATCCGCTTATGGAATGCTGGATGGTTGATGATGCCTTATTGTCAGACAGCGATTCCGTAGTCCTAGTGGTGTATCTGGTCCTTAGACTTGAGACACCAAGGATGTCCTGTATGAGTGCTCCACTCTTTGATACCAGACTTATAGGTTTGGTTGTCCCCAGATCTAGTACAGCTAGTCATTGGGAGTGGTAGTCGACCTTACGAGGGCTATAGAGTGTCAATAGAGGATCATCCACTCTCGACGTCATGAGAGGAATATCCTATGTGTTCTTGCTCAGACAAATCCCTGGCAGGGTCATTCGGGTTGAGAGAGAAAGAGTTCTCCGGGAGAATCCGATTAGAGCGAGACTCGAGTAGAAACCGTATTGGTCTGACAACACCATGCTCGATATACGGTCTCTAGGATATTAGATGGATGAGGGACTATAGGTACATGGTAACTGAGGACAAACAGGTCCAATGGATTGGATTCCCCTGTATCGTCTGGGGACTACGGCGTAGTGGCCTAGTACGTCCGTAGTCGATGAGTCGAGTGAATTATTACAGAGATAATAATTCACTCAGTCAGAAGGAGTTCTGACAGGTATGACTCACGGGCAGCTCGATACTGGGCCTAGAGGGTCACACACATATGGTAGCATTGCGATGAGTAGAGGTTCGGATATGAGATATCCGACGGAGCCCTTGTCTTATTGGATGCAGATCCAATACCCACTAGGGAAGGACCCATTAGGGTTTGACACGGGATCTCTATAAATAGGAGGGATTCACAGCTTCATAGGCTAGAGTCTTTGCTTGCCTTTCCTATTCTCCTCTCCCTCTCCACCTCAGAGTAGGCCTGGAGTTTTGAGGAGCGTCATCGCAACCCTGCTGTGTGGATCACCGCTAGAGAGGAGGACGCTTGACCTCCTTCACCCTCTCCTAAGGATCTGCAAGGAAACAGGGATATACGATCTCCCTAGGTAACACAATCTCTATACGCAGTTTTGTGTTTTGCGAAATTTTGCGCACCAATCTTCGCACGACGACAAACATCTTTTTGGGAATCGGGGATTTTGTTTTCTTGTTCTTCCGCTGCGCATATGATGTCGCCCCCAATGATTTCCCAACAGTGGTATCAGAGCCAGGTTGTTCGTGCGAATGATTGGTTTTGAACTGCGTGTGTTGTGTTTAGGAAGAATTTTGACGTCAAAATCGTCGACGCAAAAGCGAGGAAGGGCAGCAACAGTTGCTGCCCTCGATCTGCATGCCTGCAGCCACCTGCAGCGGCAGCCGCAGCCGCAGCCAGGCAGCACAGCGCCGGCGCATGCGCAAGCGCTGTGCCTGCAGCAGCCGGCCGGCGGCCTGCTTGCAGCAGGCTTGCTACCGGCGGGGCTGGCAACCCACGGGCAGAGGCGCCGCAGGGCAGCGGCGCCTGCCGCCAAAAGGAAGCAGCGCCTGCCGCCGCAGGGCAGCGACGCGCGACGCCTGCCGCCGCTGCTCCCGCGGGCGAAACCCCCCCCCCCACAGGGGCGGCCGCCCGGCGGTACAGCACCGCCTGCGGAGGCAGCGGCGCCCGAAGGGGGCGCCCACCCGCAGCGGCATCGCCGCCAGCGGGCGTGCCGCCTGCAGGCGAGGGCAGTGCCCTCGCCCCGCCGCACAGGCCGCCGCCGGCAGGGTGGCGGCGGCGGCGGACGCAGCGAAAGGAGGAAAGGGCATTAGGGTTTTCTGGGAAAAAGACTGTTTTGCCCCTCGGAATTTGAGAAATTTCAGTTTCTGTCTTTTGTCCAAATTACGAAAATACCCTTAGGAATTGAGAAATTCCCTACATGTCCCTGATTTCAGAAAATATTAATTAATTAAAAGGTTTAGTTGATTATTATTTTTATTATTATCTAGTAGTCCTACATGATGATGATTAATTATACATGTGATGTATGATGTGTGGACGGATGATCATGGACCGTGTGATGTGTGTATTTGTGATTATTATTATTGAGGTCTGCGAACCTCCATTATATTTCTCGTTTATTGTCGGGCCTGCGTGCCTATGATTAAGTTGTAATCACATGAGGAGGCGCAGCGGGAGCATGGATGCGATAGCGGGACCCACGAGACGGACGATCGTGATGCATGGAGATGCATCAAGATGTCGACGAAACCGACGAGGACGAGATGGACGATCACAGGGCATGGAGATGCACCGTTGCACACATAGATCTTGATGTGAGTGATTAGGCCTATTGGCTCGGGCCTAATCATATTAGGTTGTAGTCCATGATCATTTGGTGTGATTGCTTATACACATACTAGATATATATATATATATTTGCATGCGATGTAGATATATATTAAATATGTATATGTGTGACATGTCATATTAGGAGACCAAATTATAGAAACATCTCTCGATAATATTAAGTCGATAAACGTGAGGCAATTAGATTGACCCACGTGGCCTTCCATCGTTATGAGTAGGAACCGATTCCCGGTGTAGGTTGAGTTGGTCGAGTCCCTCGAGACTCACCTATATCGCGATTCGCTATCTTGCTTACGACATAGAGATGTCACCGGTGACCTGAGGACATGGTATGCTTGGTCGAGTCCCTCGAGGGTATATCATCAAATCAGACTCATCTTGTAACGAAGGTGTTGACTTAACCGAGCATCATGGTTGGTCGAGTCCCTCGAGGCCATGGTGATTCGGAGGCCGAACAGGACGGGAATCACAAGGAGTTATGATCGGCAAGAGTTGCCTACCTTTTAGGCTTAGTGTGATTGGTCGAGTCCCTCGAGGTTACACTAAGACGCTGATTGGATCCTGATCCCCACTAGAAGTCTGCCGGAGACTTCCGTTTCACGTGCTGAGGGTGTCGCGTGACTCGTCAGTAAAATAGTGGGAGCATATTAAGATATAAGTCCATATCTTGATAGTTTATTTCTTGCAAAATCTGCATGTTATTCATTTCTGCTACATCTTTATTTTCAGAAAATGTCGCTTTCAAATCCCTTACGTGGCATACTTGATGTCAACCGTCTCACTGGTCCAAATTATACGGATTGGCTCCGTAACTTGAGAATTGTTCTCACAGCGGAGAAAATCGTGTACGTCCTTGATACAGTGATGCCTACGCCCGAAGAAGGGGCAAGCGAGGATGAGATCGCTCGCTACGTGAAGTACATTGATGACTCCACTCTTGCTCAGTGCTATATGTTGGGCTCTATGACTCCAGAGTTACAGACAACATGAAAAGATGGATGCCAGATCCATTCTCCTACATGTCCCCAAATTGTTTGAGGAACAGGGAAGGACTCAACGATATGAGATATCCAAGAGCCTTTTCCGCGCTAGGATGACTGAGGGGACACCGGTTCAGAACCATGTCCTAAAGATGATTGAGTGGATAGAGAAACTCACAGGTCTAGGAATGGTCCTAGAGGATAACTTGTGTATGGACATTGTGCTTCAATCCCTACCAGATTCCTTTTCACAGTTCATAATGAATTTTAATATGAACAAGCTTGAGGTGACTCTCCCAGAGCTCCTCAATATGTTGAGGGAGGCAGAGAGTACTATTAAGAAAGAGAAGCTAGTTCTCTACACTGGTGAGACCAGAAAGAAAAGGAAAGCAGAAAGGTCCCTTAAGAAGGGAAAGGGCAAGGGCAAACAAGGTAAAGCAAAGGTTGCTAAGAAAGACCCAACAAAGGACAAAGGCCAGTGCTTCCACTGTGGTAAAGATGGGCACTGGAAGAGAAACTGCAAAGAGTACCTTGCAGAAAGGGTGAAACAAAAGCTTGATGAAGCTTCAGGTACATTCATGATCAGTCTCTATTTGTCAGACTCTTATGATAACACATGGGTATTGGATACCGGTAGTGCTTATCATATATGCAATTCGTTGCAGGTTCTGGCAAGGCCTAGGAGACTAGAGAGAGGCGAGATGGACCTCAAGATGGGTAATGGAGCAAAAGTTGTTGTATTAGCTGTTGGCGAGGTCGCCCTACATCTGCCTAGTGGAGCTTTTATTGCATTAGATGCATGTTATTTTGTTCCTTCTATTATCAAAAACATTATCTCTATTTCATGTTTAACAGTTAGTGGATATAAATTTGTTTTTGAGAACAATGGTTGTTCGATATTATTAGATGATAAGATAATCACGAAAGGAACATTGCATAATGGTTTATTTATGTTAGACACCACTCCACATATCATGAATGTAAATGTGTCCAAAAGGAAACGAGATGAGTTGAACAGTGCATACCTGTGGCATTGTAGGTTAGGTCACATCCATGAAAGAAGGATTTAAAAGTTGCTAAATGATGGATATCTAGATCCATTCGACTATATGTCTTATGCAACTTGTGAGCCTTGCATTCGTGGAAAATTGACCAACTCTCCATTTAGTAGAACTGGAGAGAGAGCCACTGAGTTGTTGGAACTCATACATAGTGATGTATGTGGACCCATGTCAACTCATGCCATTGGAGGTTACTCCTACTTCATTACATTTACCGATGATTTCTCAAGGTATGGATATGTGTACTTAATGAAGTACAAGTCCGAGGCCTTTGAGAAATTCAGAGAGTATAAGAATGAGGTGGAGAACCAGACTAGAAAGAGTATCAAAACTCTTCGATCAGATCGAGGAGGTGAGTACTTAAGTACAGAGTTTACTCAGTTCCTCAAGGACCATGGGATATTATCCGAATGGACACCTCCTTACACACCTTAGCTCAATGGTGTCTCTGAAAGGAGAAATCGTACTTTATTAGATATGGTACGGTCCATGATGAGTTTCGCTGACCTACCCATCTCATTCTGGGGATATACCCTAGAAACCGCAGCTTACCTTCTGAACAGAGTTCCAACTAAGTCGATAGTGTCTACACCATATGAGATATGGAAAGGGAAGAAGCCTGATCTTAAGGTTGTTAAGATTTGGGGCTGCCCAGCCCACGTTAAAAGACACAACCCCGATAAGTTAGAATCAAGGACAGAGCGATGCAAATTTGTGGGATACCCCAAGGAAACTTGTGGGTATTATTTCTATCATCTCGAGGACCAAAAGGTCTTTGTAGCTAAGAGAGCAGTGTTCCTTGAGAAGGAACACATTCTTGACGGAGACAGTGGGAGAATGATAGAATTGAGCGAGGTTGGAGAACCAAGCTCAAGCACCACTCTACAGCCCGAGTCTGTTCAGGTACCTAATACACAAGTATCAACTTTACGCAGGTCTGATAGAGTATCCCATCGTCCTGAGAGATATGTGGGACATATTAGAGCAGAGGATGTAGAGGATATTGATCCTCAGACCTATGAGGAGGCTATTATGAGTATAGACTCCGGGAAGTGGCAAGAAGCCATGAATTCTGAGATGGATTCTATGTACTCCAATAAGGTTTGAAACCTAGTTGATGCACCCGAAGGTATTGTACCCATCGGTTGCAAGTGGATCTTTAAGAAAAAGATCGGAGTAGATGGAAAGGTAGAGACCTATAAAGCAAGGCTAATGGCTAAAGGGTATCGTCAAAGGCAAGGTGTTGACTACGACAAAACCTTCTCACCCGTAGCAATGCTAAAATCCATCAGAATTCTATTGGCTATTGCAGCACACTATGATTATGAGATCTGGCAGATGGATGTGAAAACCGTATTCCTCAATGGGAACCTCGAGGAGGAGGTGTATATGATGCAACCTGAGGGATTCGTGTCCAAGAACTGCCCAGATAAAGTGTGTAGGTTGCTTAAATCCATTTATGGACTAAAGCAAGCTTCCCGAAGTTGGAACATAAGATTTGATGAGTCAATCAGATCATATGACTTCGTTAAGAACGAAGATGAGCCTTGTGTGTACAGGAAGGTAAGTGGGAGCGCTATCACCTTTTTGGTGTTATATGTGGATGACATCCTCATCATTGGGAATGACGTAGGAATGCTATCCACAGTAAAGACTTGGTTATCTAGACACTTCTCCATAAAGGACTTAGGGGAAGCATCCTATATCTTGGGGATTAGAATCTATAGAGATAGATCCAAGAGGATGCTTGGCTTGTCCCAGTCCAGGTATATAGAAACCATTGTCAAAAGGTTTGGCATGGAAAATTCCAAAGGGCAAACATGAATATGATACCTTATGCCTCAGCAATGGGGTCTATCATGTATGCCATGCTATGTACTAGGCCTGATATAGCGCATGCTCTGAGTGTCACGAGCAGGTATCAGGCGGATCCAGGCTTGGAGCACTGGAAAGCAGTAAAGTGTATCCTTAAGTACTTGAGAAGGACTAAGGATCTTTTACTAGTATATGGAGGTAATAGCCTTAAGGTTGAAGGCTTCACTGACTCAAGTTTTCAGTCTGATGTCGATGATAGCAAGTCGAATTTAGGGTATGTGTACACCTTGAATGGAGGAGCAGTGTGCTGGAAGAGTTCCAAGCAAGATACCACTACTGACTCGACCACAGAGGCGGAGTACATTGCTGCATTAGATGCAGCAAAGGAGGGAGTCTGGGTGAAGAAGTTCATCACAGATTTGGGAGTCGATACAGATAGCGACAAGTCGACTTCCTTATATTGCGACAACTATGGGGTGATTACTCAAATAAGGGAACCCGGGTCTCACCAGAAGTGTTCTGAGGAGGTTCCAGCTTATAAGAGAGATCGTAACCCGAGGAGATGTAGTAGTGGAAAGAGTTCCATCCGAAGATAACATTGCAGATCCACTGACAAAGCCGTTGTCTCAGATTGTCTTTGAGCGTCACAGGAGTCTGATGGGGATCAGACACATAGGTGATTGGCTTTAGGTCAAGTGGGAGATTGCTAGTCATAGGTGCCCAGCAAGCCAATCACGTGAGTGATGGCACGTGTGACTTGATACAGAATCTTTTTGCTTATTATATTTTGACGTATATCACTTTATAACTATTGCATAAATGCATATATATATTATGATGTCCTTGGATTTGTGCAATGGGAATCAGATCGTGATGAGATCACGATAATGAGATCGATTCACCTTTAAACACATATTCTAAATAATCCCGGTCATAGGTTACTCGAGAGGGCCATCGTGATAACCGGATAGACTGGTGTGCTGTATACCCGTCCATATGATGGATGCAGCTGGTCTCATAGCTGCTCGTGTAGGGACACTAGGGATACAGTACAGGTGCTCATTGGAGAATGAGTTCACTGATTGATTCGCTTATGGAATGCTGGATGGTTGATTATGCCTTATTGTCAGACAGCGATTCCGTAGTCCTAGTGGTGTATCTGGTCCTTAGACTTGAGACACCAAGGATGTCCTGTATGAGTGCTCCACTCTTTGATGCCAGACTTATAGGTTTGGCTGTCCCCAGATCTAGTACAGTTGGTCATTGGGAGTGGTAGTCGACCTTACGAGGGCTATTGAGTGTCAATAGAGGATCATCCACTCTCGGCGTCATGAGAGGAATATCCTATGTGTTCTTGCTCAGACAAATCCCTGGCCAGGGTCATTCGGGTTGAGAGAGAAAGAGTTCTCCAGGAGAATCCGATTAGAGCGAGACTTGAGTAGAAACCGTATGGGTCTGACAGCACCATGCTCGATATACGGTCTCTGGGATATTAGATGGATGAGGGACTATAGGTACATGGTAACTGAGGACAGACAGGTCCAATGGATTGGATTCCCCTGTATCGTCTGGGGACTACGGCGTAGTGGCCTAGTACGTCCGTAGTCGATGAATCGAGTGAATTATTACAGAGATAATAATTCACTCAGTCAGAAGGAGTTCTGACAGGTATGACTCACGGCCAGCTCGATATTGGGCCTAGAGGGTCACACACATATGGTAGGCATTGCAATGAGTAGAGGTTCGGATATGAGATATCCGACGGAGCCCTTGTCTTATTGGATGCAGATCCAATACCCACTAGGGAAGGACCCATTAGGGTTTGACACGGGATCTCTATAAATAGGAGGGATTCACAGCCTCATAGGCTAGAGTCTTTGCTTGCCTTTCCTATTCTCCTCTCCCTCTCCACCTCAGAGTAGGCCTGGAGTTTTGAGGAGCGTCGTCGCAACCCTGCTGTGTGGATCACCGCTAGAGAGGAGGACGCTTGACCTCCTTCACCCTCTCCTAAGGATCTGCAAGGAAACAGGGATATACGATCTCCCTAGGTAACATAATCTCTATACGCAGTTTTGTGTTTTGCGGAATTTTACGCACCAATCTTCGCACGACGACAAACATCTTTTTGGGAATCGGGGATTTTGTTTTCTTGTTCTTCCACTGCGCATATGATGTCGCCCCCAATGATTTCCCAACACCTATAAATACCCCACCCTTTCAACAATGACAGAGCAGCCAAAAACCACCGAAATCCTGATCTTACTATATGATTTTTAGAGCTCAAAAGTATTGTATGAGTTAAAAGTTCTTCTCCTTCTTTTATTCCATGTTCTGATCTTTCAAGAGAGGAGAGAAAGTTTGTAAGGGTTGTCTCCTAAGCCCATCAAAAGGAGTGAAATTGTAAAAGGGTGGTTGGCCTTCGCTTATTGAAGGAAGGCCTCTAGTGGACGTCGGTGACCTCGTTGGTGGACGAAGCCAGAAGTGGATGTAGGTCAAGATTGACCGAACCACTCTAAAATCGCGGTGCTCTCTGGTTTATATTTACTTTGAGCATATTATCTTTACTGTAAACCTCCTCAATAGCTTACTGCCTTCTGCGCATTTACGATCGTGTTTCAAAGTTCAGTATTTTCCGAATCGGTGTTTAGGCGTAAATCAGTTTTATCGTATAAACATCATATTTCCGTTTGCGCTTACATTCTGATTTCCATCATAACTGCAAACTGCCTTTATAGATTCGCTTTAACTGCATCTTGCTTGATCACAAGTTAAAGTGATTTACGAATCAGCTTTTCTACCGAAATCGCTCTTATCGTACGAACACAGTTTTAATCGTCGAAAGTTTTCCGCTGCACTAATTCACGACCCCCCCCCCCTGTCTTAGTGCTCTTGATCCTAATAATTGGTATCAGAGCCCGATATTTCTCATTTCGGATTTACACATGAGAGAAATGACTCTTCATGGCTTTAAAGAGGGTTTTTCGGTTGTTCGTCCACTGTTGTTTAACGGATTGGACTACACTTATTGGAAAACTCGAATGAGAGTTTTCTTGATTTCTATGAACTTGGATTTATGGAATATTGTTGAAAACGGTTTTCAACTTTCCTCTAAACCGATGAACGAATGGTCGGATTTGGAGAAGAAGTAATTTTCTTTAAACACAAATGCTATGAATGCCTTATTTTACGCTTTGGACAAAAATGAGTTCAATCGGGTTTCTTTGTGCGAAACGACTTTTGACATATGCACACTCTTGAAATCACACACGAAGGCACTTCTAGAGTTAAAGATTCAAAAATCAACTTTTTGATGCATGATTTCGAGCTTTTTCAAATGAAGCCAAGCGAAACCATTGGTGACATGTACACCCATTTTACGGATGTTGTCAATGGTTTAAGAGCTCTTGGCAAAGGTTTTTCAGATTTTGAACTCATAAACAAGATTTTGCGTTCTCTTTCTTAGAAGTGGGATTCAAAAGTAACTGCAATACAAGAAGCTAAAAACCTAAATAACTTACCACTTGAAGAACTAATTGGTTCGTTGATGACATATGAAATGATGCACAATGCACATGATGAACATGATGAACAAAACAACCTTCCAAAGAATAGGAAGGATTCGGAATTCTAGACAAATGAACACCACTTGAGCGATGACTCAAGTGATGAGGACAATGATGAACTTGAACTTCGAACACTAAATCTTAATAAATTTATTAAACAAAAATCTAAAATAAATAATGAACTCGAACGAAGGAAGAGGCCAAAGAAGAAGAACATAAAGTGGGATGAATCAAGCTCCTCCGAAGACGAGGAGAAAATCAAGAAAGGTGAGGTGGCAAACTACGCCTTAACAACATTCAACGATGAGGTAATCGAAACCCCCTTAGTTTATTTTGAAATTACTTGATGTTTTTCATGATGCATTTTTTTTTGAATAATTATTTTTCTTAAAAATTGCATATTAAAAAAAATATATTTGAAAATGCAAGAATATGATCATGCTCATAATTTGAAAATAATAATGAAAATTACATGTTTCATGTTAATGAAATAAAATGTTAGATTTAAATCTAATGATCATATGTATGTTTTTCTTGAGAAGAAAAAATGTGTATTTTGATTATTTCTAATTTTGATTAAAACCATGCTTAATGTCTTAATGAAAATATTAAGAAGATTAATATCATGCTATATGTGGTTAAGAAGTAATAATGTGTATCATGTTGATTTTCATTATTATTTCTCGATTTTTAATGAAATCATGTTTGATTTGAAGAAATGCATAATGATGTAGTATTAAATATTTTGATTGATAATTTTATGCATGAGATTTTAAGCTATACATGATGATAAGCATGTGTGTATTTGAAAAACTATGGCAAAAATATGTCCGAATGCATGAACTTGTTAAGATTATTTTTCGGACTTTCTTGATTCAATGATCAAATCACTTAATTGCCATGATGATTTTACACTATTACATGCCTTAATAACATGTTGGAAATTATGTGTTTTGGATACAAAAATTTTCATGATCATGAGCATGTTTTATCTTCATGATTGAACTTGAAAATCTATAGCAAAACCTTGTCCGAATGCATGAAAGTGTTAAATTTCATTTTCAGATTTTCTTGATCATAACAATTCATTTTTGAGAATCTATTGATCTTGATGATTTTTTGACGAAATTCATTTTTCGATCCTAAACATTGATGCATGTTTTTATTTAACATAAATGAAAAAAGCATACTAACATGAAATCAATCACTTAAAATGAAATACTTAAAAGGGGAGGAAAATATATTATCAATGAAATCATGAATCTACCTATGTTATGAATTTTGTGAACCATAAAAGTGATTTTGATGATTTGAATTTGAAATGAGTTTTATCAAAATCATGATATTGATTTCTTGGAATAACATGAGATTACCTTTGATGATCATTTTGATTTATGGAATTTTAGATTCATGACTTGGTCTTACATTTGTTGAAATCTCTGTACCTTTGAATTATTCCCTTCTCCTTTTAATTTTTGAATTTATACATGTTATATGTCAAACATTTGAAACCATATTTTGGTATCTTGCATATCTAAGAAATGTTAATTTGACAAATTGAATGAGTTGAAAAAGAATGATGATTTCTCTCTTGAATATAACTTGTGATATTTTATATATAAATCATCATTTTGATTTCTCGACATTCGATACATGAGATTTTATTATGAATCAAAATTTCTCATTAATCGATCTCCTACGATTCTACTTGATATTTTCATAAGAGGAGATTTTCTAAATGAATCATGATTTTTCCTTGTGAGTTCTTGGATTTATTACTTGCTTTTCTTTTAAAACAAGATCTCTTCTTTGTACTCCTATGATTTTTCTTGATATTTTATTTAAAGAATCTATCTACTATATGAATCATGTCTTTTGGTATTCAAATGATTTTATCCTTCATGACATGATTTCTTTGTATTTATGGCTTGCATGGCTTGAAATGTTTTGGAATGATGTATGCAACACTATGATTTTTCCCTTAGATAAAAAGGCATACGACACTTTGATTTTTTTTTAAATAATGTGAAAATCAATAATTATCATTTTCTGATAGAATGATGATTTGAAATCATGCATGTAATGATGATGTTATATTTTATATACATGATGATTTGGCATTATGCATGCAATATTTATGCCTTTTATTATGATGTATGTGATGTATTGCATATGATGTGAATCATGATTAAAATTGTCTTAATTTGAATTTAAAGTTTATCTCAATTATGAAATTTTGAAATAAGAATGATTACTCACCTTTGTCATGATTTAGAAATTGAAGCAAAGGGTCTTCCCTTCTTTTTGACATTGATAAAGGGGGAGAAATATCGCTAGCTCATCTTGCAAAATTTAGAAACATGCACTTTGCAAAGGAAGCAAATATTTGCTAGCTTACATATTGCAAGGAAAAGAACTTGACATCTTGAACATCACAAAAATTTGCTACTTTGCATGATGTAAAATTTTCTAGAATTGCTAGCTTGTGATCTAAAGAGAAGCAAAAAGTTGCTATCTCAAAAGAAGCAAACTAGCTAGCTTGCACAATTCAAGACGAAAGCAAAAATTGCACTTCTCAAAAGAGAAGAAATTGCTATCTTGAACATCACCGATAATTGCTAGCTTGAAATCTCAAGAAAATGCAAAAATGTTCTATCTTGCCTATCTCAAGATGCTAAACATGCTAAACTTGCATTTTGCAACGAAAACAAAATTGCGAGCTCAAACATTGCAAAGGAAGCAAAATTTGCTAGCTTGCAAACTTGCGTATTTCAAGAAGCAAGAGTTACTCTCTTGAACATCTCTAAATTGCTAGCTTACATGTTCTAAAATGTTATAATATTGCTAGCTTGAATGATGTAGAACTTGCTATCTTGAACATCACCAAAAGTGCTATCTTGTATGCTATAAAACTTGCATAACTAAAACTTGATAGCTTGAATGTTCTAAGCATGATATAATACTTGCTAAATTTTCTAGCTTCAAAACTGCATGATGATAAAACTTGATATTATGTTTTTCATGCAATGAGTTGAACTTATATCACAAACACAGAATAGTTGTACTTCTCCTTTTTGTTGATGACAAAGGGAGAGAAGTATGTTGATGACTTGACATGTTATGCATAAGTTTATGATGACATGATGCTTGGATTTTTGAATCCAAGAGTTTCTATCAATATGGCATATTGATAGGGGGAGTTTGTTTAAGCTCCGGGAGTTAAGGTTAACTCCGTCATCAAGTAGTTGTCATCATCAAAAAGGGGGAGATTGTTGAATCTCGTATTTTGATGATGAAACCACTTGATATGTGTTTATGTTTTAATCTGTGTTTTGAGTGATGTAGGATACTCCGATCAGGATGAAACAATTAAATCAAGAAAAATCATGTTGTGCCGGAGAAACATGTCAGAAGATTAAACGTCAGACCGGTGGATCGGTCGATGTATCGACAGAAGGCTTCGGGTCGTGGACTCGGGCATCGGGCCAAGAAGAGTGGGTATTGTGCCAAGGATATCAGAGTTGCGGAGTCAACTGGCCGATTGGGCAATAGGCTGCAGGAGAGGACGATGCGCCGAAGAATCGGACGAAGCGTCGAGGGACCAATGACATGCCAGACAACTTGGTTAATTGCTTAGGATTAATTGTCTCGATCGAAGTTTTGTTTTACATGTGTAGGATTAACTACGATGAAAGTAAGACATGCAGCAGGAGTGGCATCGGAGTCAAGACTATGATCACGTTGAGAGTTCGAGAGTTTGATGGAAGTCCGGACGGTCGTCGGAGGTTCTACGGGAACAAATCCGAGAAGTCTAGGAGCTTGCCAAAGAAGCTCGTCGGAACTCGCCAAGTGGATCATCGCAAGTCCAGGAGTTTGCCAGAAGTCCGTAGGAGCATCACCGAAGGTTCATCGGATGTTCGCCGGAAGTTCGCCGGAAGCTCGCCGGAAGAAGCGATTGACGCACCGGAGCAAGTTGCAGTAAATGTCTTAAGAAATTCATAGTTAGCACAATGATTAAGTTAGAAATGGGAGGTGATCCCATTAACTTAATATTGGGGCAATTGGGCCCTTGACAGACCCAAATTAGGCCGAATGGATCAGCTCATTCGGACCCAGATTACTTGGCCAGAGGTGGCACCGCTTGGGTCGGCGGTGGCACCACCTAGGGCTCAATCTCCAAGCTCTGGCTGGGCGGTGCAACCACCTCTAATAGAGGTGCAACCGCCTGAGCTCGGTCTCTGAGCTCTGGCAGGAGGTGCAACCGCCCCTGATAGGAGATGGCATCGCCCAGAGGCTCAGTCTTCGAGCTCTGCCAAGTGGTGCAACAGCCCCTGACAGGAGGTGGCATCGCCCAGAGGCTCAGTCTTCGAGCTTTTCCAGGAGGTGCAATCGCCCCTGACAGGAGGTGGCATCGCCCAGAGGCTCAGTCTTCGAGCTCTGCCAGGTGGTGCAACCGCCCCAGTCAAGCGGTGCAACCGCCAGACCCCAAAATTCCAGGAATTGACAGTTTTGAGCTCGGAATTCAAACTGGGTTGGGGCCTATAAATACCCCACCCTTTCAGCAATGACAGAGCAACCAAAATCCACCGAAATCCTGATCTTACTTTGTGATTTTTAGAGCTCAAAAGTGTTGTATGAGTTAAAAGTTCTTCTCCCTCTTTTATTCCAAGTTCTAATCTTTCAAGAGAGGAGAGAAAAATTTGTAAGGGTTGTCTCCTAAGCCCGTCAAAAGGAGTGAAACTATAAAAGGGTGGTTGGCCTTCGCTTATTAAAGGAAGGCCTCTAGTGGACGTCGGTAACCTCGTTGGTGGAGGAAGCCAGAAGTGGATGTAGGTCAAGATTGACCGAACCACTCTAAAATCGCGGTGCTCTCTGGTTTGTATTTACTTTGAGCATATTATCTTTACTGCAAACCTCCTCAATAGCTTACTGCCTTCTGCGCATTTACGATCATGTTTCAAAGTTCAGTATTTTCCGAATCGGTGTTTAGACGTAAATCAGTTTTATCATACAAACATCATATTTCAGTTTGCGCTTACATTCTGATTTCCATCATAACTGCAAATTGCCTTTATAGATTTGCTTTAACTGCATCTTGCTTGATCACAAGTTAAAGTGATTTACGAATCGGCTTTTCTACCGAAATCACTCTTATCGTACGAACACAGTTTTAATCGTCGAAAGTTTTCCGCTGCACTAATTCACCCCCCCCCCCCTCTTAGTGCTCTTGATCCTAACAGCTTCGTCGCCCCTTTCGACCCCCTACTTCAACACCTCTGTGTTCTCCAAGCAGCTCCCTTTGGTCGATGGAAAGACAGATTGCAACTCCCATGCATGGCCTCCACCATCATGTTGTAGGGTTTGCACCGATTCTGTTCTCCTTAGCTTCCTTGGTAGCAACGTTCGCTTACTCGACCTTGTCCTCTGACATGCCGAGCTCCCTTAAGCGAATATGAGCTCTGGAGTAGTCCAACAATCCAACTGCTTCGATTATCCCTCTGTATGATCAAGTCCCTCCCATGGGACTCACTGGTACTTGCATTCGAACTTTTCCCTTGGTGGAACCCAGCCCCCATATGCTGATGATCAAGGTTTTCATCCGATGCAAAATTCGATGCACGCACGGAAGACCCGCCTCTGCGGTACCATGGCCTTCACTCCTTGAATCCATAGCCCTTCTTACCATCATGTTGTTCACCGAAGTGGAGCTTCCAGTAGCTCTCGATCATACCTCCGTATGATCTAGTCCCTCACGGGACTAGTTCATGTGTATCGTATTGCCACGAACTGTTCCACCACGATCTGCTGCACCATGTCGCCTCCTGGTGACATCTCCATTGCATTCTGATCCTTGTGGGATGAACTCGAATTGTGGTCCCTCCATCTGTGGCCTCTGCCAATACATCGCAGGGTCTCTTCCACATTCGATTTTGTTTGCTCCTTTGGCAATCGACCTTCATCCACCCACTCTTGGGTCACACCTAGATGAAGCACCGCTCTAGGACAGTCCGTCGCCTAGTAGCTCCCGAAGTCCCCCGACTTCACTGCAATTAGTTCACCATTGTCTGGATCCTAGGCCTCTGCCCCTACCAGCACAATCTTCGCTGTGCACTGCTTCCTTCATGGGAACTTGAATGGCTACACTATGGCATATTCTTCAAGAGAACCCGCCTCTACATCCTCTTGCCCCGTGCTAAGGCCTTCCGAACCCAACTTTGCCTCTGCAAATTGAGTCACCTTAGTTCCTCCATCAAATGCTCCTCCGAGATAAGGTGCATGTGCCCAGAAGCTCCCTTCGTCTTTGGCACCATGCAAGATGAGTCTGCTCCGTCAGAATGAAGGACCCATGGAACAACATGATCTTGCTCTTGCCTCTACAAGAGTTCATGTCCTTAACCTCTGTCCAAGGAAAGCACTGTGCCTCCGCTCCATGTTCCATCTTCTATGCTGGCTCCCTTCATATGGCTTGGGTACTTTGCCAAGTTACACCCAAGTTGCTCCGCTCCTCGTTTTTGCATTGAGTTGATGGTGGCCCTCATGCCCACCATTCCACGGGTCAGCCCTCCCTTGAGTCCGATCTCATATCGACTCCAAGTGTGCCTTCATTTGTGTTGCTTTGGGTCGCTCGCCCACTTGATCTCGTAATGCATCTACCAATGCATTCTCTCGAGCGAGATCATACGATGACTCCTTGCCGCTTGCTCAGTCCATTGAGCTTCATGGAGTTGTTATTTGTTGAGGTACTCCTCCTCAACTTGTGAGGTCCATTCCACATGATTCTCTCTCTGGAGAGCCGAGACTTATCCCTCCTGGATAACTATCCCATTGGAGCAATATCTCTCTTTGTTTCGGAGACCACCATCCCCTTGGACTACTCTGATCTGCTGAACAAACTGTGCATTGTTCTGCCTCCTGCAAACGCACTTGCTAGATTGCGACTCCACGTCAATACAGCCCCCACTACATCACTCAAGGCCTAGCAACATGCTGAACTCATTGCACACTTCAACCTCCTATGGACGTATCCTTTACATGCTAAAGAGAAAGTTTCAATGCTCCATGGCGTCGAGTTTCGGTCACCTTGGGATGGCCGCAAACATTCCATCATCTGCATACAAGCCCATGTATGAGTACCAAATTCTTTGAGTTAGCAATTCCCCTCACCTCTATGAGCTTTGCACAACTCTTACGGTCGTTGACTCTAATAAGGTTTGGAACCTAGTTGATGCGTTTGAGGGTATTGTACCCATCGATTGCAAGTGGATCTTTAAGAAAAAGATCAGAGTAAATGGAAACGTAGAGACCTATAAAGCCAGGCTAGTGGCTAAGGGGTATCATCAAAAGCAAGGTGTTGACTATGCTGAAACTTTCTCACCCGTAGCAATGCTAAAACCCATCCGAATTCTATTGGCTATTGTAGCATACTATGATTATGAGATCTGGCATATTGATATAAAAACTGCATTCCTCAATGAGAACCTTGGGGAAGAGGTGTATATGATACAACCCAAGGGATTCGTGTCCAAGGACAGCCCAGATAAGGTGTGCAAGTTGCTTAGATCCATTTATAGACTAAAGCAAGCTTCCCGAAGTTAGAACATAAGATTTGATGAGGCAATCAGATCTTATGACTTCGTTAAGAACGAAGATGAGCCTTTGTGTACAGGAAGGTAAGTGGGAGCGCTATCACCTTTTTGGTGTTATATGTGGATGACATCCTGATCATTGGGAATGATGTAGGAATGCTATCCACAGTAAAGGCTTGGTTATCTAAACACTTCTCCATGAAGGACTTAGGGGAAGCATCCTATATCTTGGGGATTCGGATCTATAGAGATAGATACAAGAGGATGCTTGGCTTGTCCCAATCCATGTACATAGAAACCATTGTCAAAAGGTTTGGCATGAAAAATTTCAAAAGATGTCTCATATTGATGAGACATGAGATATCGCTTTCTAGGACTATGTCCCCAAAGACTCCTGAAGAAATAGTGAACATGGATAGGATATCCGATGCCTCAGCAATAGGGTCTATCATGTATGCCATCATATGTACCATGCCTAATATAGCGCATGCTTTGAGTGTCACGAGCTGGTATCAAGCAGATCCAGGCTTGGAGCACTAGAAAGCAGTAAAGTGTATCCTTAAGTATTTGAGAAAGACTAAGGATCTTTTACTAGTATATGGAGGTAGTAGCCTCAGGGTTGAAGGCTACACGGACTTGAGTTTTCAATCTAATATCGATGATAGTAAGTCTAATTCGGGGTATATGTACACCTTAAATAGAGGAGCAGTGTGCTGGAAAAGTTTCAAGTAAGATACTACTGCTGACTCAACCACATAGGCGGAGTACATTGTTGTAGCAGACGCAGCAAAGGAGGGAGTCTGGATGAAGAAGTTCATCACAAATTTGGGAGTCGTGCCAGGTAGCGAGAAGTCGATTTCCTTATATTGTAACAACTATAGGGTGATTGCTCAAATGAGGGAACCCGGGTCTCATCAGAAGTGTTCTGAGGAGGTTCCAACTTATTAGAGAGATTGTAACCCGAGGAGATATAGCATTGGAAAGAGTTCCATTCGAAGATAACATTGCAGATCCATTGACAAAGCCATTATCTCAAATTATTTTTTAGCATCACAGGGGTCTGATGAGGATCAGATACATAGGTGATTGGCTTTAGGTCAAGTGGGAGATTGCTAGTCATAAGTGCCCAGCAAGCCAATCACGTGAGTGATGGCACGTGTGACTTGACACAAAATCTTTTTGCTTATTATATTTTGATATTTATTTCTTTATATTGATAATTATATATATGTATGTATATATTATGATGTCCTTGGATCTATGCAATGGGAATCGGATCGTGATGAGATCACAATAATGAGACTGATTTGCCTTTAAAAACATATCCTAAATAATCCCGGTCATAGGTTACTCAAGAGGGACATCGAGATAACCGGACAGACTGGTGTACTATATACCCGTCCATATGATGGATGCAGCTGGTCTCATAGCTGCTCGTGTAGGTACACTAGGGATATAGTACAGGTGCTCATTGGAGAATGAGTTCACTGATTGATCCGCTTACGGAATGCTGGATGGTTGATGATGCCTTATTGTCAGACAGCGATTCCGTAGTCCTAGTGGTGTATCTGGTCCTTAGACTTGAGACACCAAGGATGTCCTGTATGAGTGCTCCACTCTTTGATACCAGACTTATAGGTTTGATCACGTTGGGAGTTCGAGAGTTCGACGGAAGTTCGGACAGTCATCGGAGGTTCTACGGGAACAAATCTGAGAAGTCCATGAGCTTGCCAAAGAAGCTCGTCGGAACTCGCCAAGTGGATCATCACAAGTCCAGGAGTTTGCCGGAAGTCCGCAGGAGCATCACCGAGGGTTCATCGGATGATCGACGGAAGTTCGCCGGAAGCTCGCCGGAAGAACCGATCGACGCACCGGAGCAAGTTGTAGTAAATGTCTTAGGAAATATCGTTGTTAGCACAATGATTAAGTTGGAAATGGGAGGTGATCCCATTAACTTAATCTTGGGGCAATTAGGCCCCTAAAAAACCCAAATTGGGCCGAATAGATCAACCCATTCGGACCCTGATTTTTACTAGGCGGTTGAACCGCCCAAGCCAGGAGGTGGCACCGCCTGGGCTCAGTCTTCGAGCGAGACTAGGCGGTGCAACCGCCCCAGCCAGGCGGTGGCACTGCTTGGGCTTAGTGAGTTCCGACGAGCTTCTCTAGCAAGCTCTGAGACTTCTCGGCTGGTTCCGTTAGAATTTCCGACAAACGTCCGGACTTTCGATGAACTCTTGAACTCCCAACGAAATCGCGTCCTTGACTCCGGGACTTCATTTTGCTTCATGCCTTGCTATCGTAGTTAATCCTGCACATGTAAAACATACTTCGATCTAGACAATTAATACTAAGCATTAATCATGTTGTCCGACATGTCATTGATCCCTCGATGCTTCGTCTGATTCTTTGGCGCATCGTCCTCTCTTGCGACCTATTGCCCAATCGGCCAGTTGACTCCGCAACTCCGATATCCTTGGTGCAATATCCGCTCTTCTTGGCCCGATGCCCCAATCCATGGCCCGAAGCCTTCTGTCGATACGTCGACCGATCCACCGGTTCGACGTCCAATCTACTGACATATTTTCCCCCAGCACAACATGATTCTTCCTGCTTTAATTGTCTCATCCTAATCGAAGCATCCTGCGTCACTCAAAACATAGATTAAAACATAAACATATATCGATTGGTTTTGTCATCAAAATCTAAGATTCAACACCCTTCATATGGCTTGGGTACTTCGCCAAGTTACACCCAAGTTGCTTCGCTCCTCATTTTACATTGAGTTGATGGTGGCCCTCGTGCCCACTATTCCACAAGTCAACCCTCTCTTGAGTCTGATCTCCATATCGACTCCAAGTGTGCCTTCATTTGTGTTGCTTTGGGTCGCTCCCCCACTTAATCTCGCAATGTATCCACTAATGCATTCTCTCAAGTGAGATCATGCGACGACTCATCGCCGCTCACTCAGTCCATTAAGCTTCGTGGAGTTGTTGTTTTTGAGGTACTCCTCCTCAACATATACGGTCCGTTGCACATGATTCTCCCTCTAGAGAGTCGGGACTTATCCCTCCTGGATATCTATCCCGTCGGAGCTACATCTCTCTTCATTTCCTTCTCTCCGAAAGTTTTGGAGACCACCATCCCCTTAGACTACTCCAATTTACTGAACAAACTGTGCATTGTTTTGCCTCCTATAAACGCACTTGCTAGATTGTGACTCCACGTTAATATAGCCCCCGCTACACCACTCAAGGCCTAGCAACATGCTGAACTCACTGCACACTTCAGCCTCCTACGAATGTATCCTTCACATGCCGAAGAGAAAGTTTCAATGCTCCATGGCGCCAAGTTTCGGTCGTCTTGGGATGGCCATGAACATTCCATCGTCCACATATAAGTCTATGCATAAGTATCGAATTCTTCGAGTTAGCAATTCCCCTCACCTCTATGAGCTTTGCACAACTCTTTCGGTCGCTGAGCAACCTATTCCACCTTGCATGGTCTCATCCTTTACCAAGCGCCTCGATTGTTGAATCTCATATTTTGATGATGAAACCAATTGATAATTGTGTTTATGTTTTAATCTATGTTTTGAGTGATGCAGGATGCTTCGATCAGGATGAGACAATTAAAGCAGGAAAAATCATGTTGTGCCGGAGGAACATGTTAGAAGATTGGACGTCGGGCCGGTGGATCGGTCGACGTATCGATGGAAGGCTTCGGGCCGTGGACTCGGGCATCGGGCCAAGAAGATCGGGTATTGTGCCAAGGATATTGGAGTTGCGGAGTCAACTGGCCGAATGGGCAATAGGCCATAGGAGAGGATGATGCGTCGAAGAATCGGATGAAGCGTCGAGGGACCAATGACATGCCAGACAACTTAGTTAATTGCTTAAGATTAATTATCTCGATCGAAGTTTTGTTTTACATATGCAGGATTAACTACGATGGAAGAAAGACATGCAACAGGAGTTACGCCGGAGTCAAGACCATGATCACGTTGGGGGTTCGAGAGTTCGACGGAAGTTCTGCGGGAACAAATCTGAGAAGTCCAGGAGCTTACCAAAGAAGCTCGTTGAAACTTGCCAAGTGGATCGTTGCAGGTCTAGGAGTTTGCCGGAAGTCCGCCGAAGCATCGCCGAAGGTTCATCGGATGTTCCCCGGAAGTTCGCCAAAAGCTCGCCGGAAGAAGCGATTGATGCACCGAAGCAAGTTGCAGTAAATGTCTTAAGAAATATCATAGTGAGCATATAGATTAAGTTAGGAATGGGAGGTGATCCCATTAACTTAATCTGAGGGCAATTGGGCCGTTGATAGACCCAAATTAGGCCGAATGGATCAACCCATTCGAACCAGAATTCATGCTAGGCGGTGGCACTACCAGGGTCGGCAGTGGCACCGCCCAGGAGATGGTCTCCTAGGAAAGCTGGGCGGTGCAATTGCCCAGGTCAAGCGGTGGCACCGCCTGGGCTCAGTCTCCGAGCGAGATTGGGTGGTGCAACCGCCCTAGTCAAGTGGTGGCACCACCTCGGCTCAGTCTCCGTGTGAGACTGGGCAGTGCAACCGCCCCTGTCAGGCGGTGGCACCGCCAAAGCTTGGTCTCCGAGCTCTGTCAGGCGGTTGTACCACCCTAGTCAGGAGGTAGTACCGCCAGGACCCCAGAAAATCAGGAAAAGACACTTTTGAGCTCCAAATTCAAACCCATTTGGGGCCTATATATACGCCACCCTTTCCTGCATGAAAGGGCAACCAAAGGCACCGAAAATCCAATCTTACTCTGTGATTTTTAGAGCTCAAAAGTATTGTAAAGGCTAGAAGTTCTCCTCCCTCTTTTCTTCCAAGTTTTGACCTTTCAAGAGAGGAGAGAAATTCTGTAAGAGATATCTCCTAAGCCCGTCAAAAGGAGTGAAACTGTAAAAGGGTGGTTGGCCTTCGCATATTGAAGGAAGGCCTCTAGTGGACGTCGGTGACCTCATCGGAGGAGGAAGCCGAAAGTGGATGTAGGTCACATTTGACCGAACCACTCTAAAATCTGGTTTGCATTTCCTTTGTGCTATTTATCTTAACTGCAAACTGCCTTCCTTACTTTACTTCAAATACGTTTTCGTAAGCTTTCAAAGTTATTATCTGCATGAAACGACTTTTACGTGGGAATCAGATTTTAACGTACGAACATAGTTTTAATCGTCGAAAGTTTTTCGCTACACTAATTCACACCCTCCTCCCCCCCTCTTAGTGCTCTTGATCATAACAATTGGTATCATAGCCTGGTATTTCTCATTTCAGATTTACACTCGAGAGAAATGACTCTTCATGGCTTTCAAGAGGGCTTATCGGTTGTTCATCTACCGTTGTTTAACGGATTGGACTACACTTATTGGAAAACTCGAATGAGAGTTTTCTTGATTTCTATGAATTTGGATTTATGGAATATTGTTGAAAACGGTTTTCAGCTTCCCTCTAAACTGATGAACGAATAGTTAGATTTGGAGAAGAAGTATTTTTCTTTAAATGCAAAGGCTATGAATGCCTTGTTTTGTGCCTTAGACAAAAACGAGTTTAATCGGGTTTCTATGTGTGAAACGGCTTTTGATATTTGGCGAACACTTGAAATCACTCACGAGAGAACTAGTAGAGTCAAAGACTCGAAAGTTAACATTTTATTGCATGATTTTGAGCTTTTTCGAATGCAACCAAGCGAGACTATAGGCGACATGTACACCCGTTTCACGGATGTCGTCAATAATCTAAGAGTTCTTGGTAAATCTTTTTCGAATTTTGATCTCGTAAGCAAGATCTTAAGATCCCTTCCAAAAGGGTGGGATCCTAAAATAACCGCAATACAAGAGATAAAAAATTTAAATGATTTTTCATTAGAAGAATTAATCGGGTCATTTATAACCTATGAAATGACACTTTTGGAACATTTTAAACCCGATGAGCACTTGAACCACCTTCCAAAGAATAGGAAGGATTTGGAACTCTGGACAAATAAATACCACTTGAGTGATGACTCAAGTGATGAGGACAATGATGAACTTGAACTTCGAACACTAAATCTTAATAAATTTATTAAACAAAAATCTAAAATAAATAATGAACTTGAACGAAGGAAGAGGCCAAAGAAGAGGAAGGCAACAAGGATGAATCAAGAACTTCCAAAGGTGAAACGGCGAATTGGGCTTTGACGGGCTTCGACTACAAGGTAAGTAACTCAACTCTCTTGAATTATTTTGAAATTACTTGAAGTTTTTCATGAGTGCTTAATTTAGATAGTAGGAATAGGAAATAAAAAAATTGTTTTTCAAAAATTATATCATGTTTTTCTTTTTAGCATCTTTAAAAAATTAAAAATTTGATCATGAAAAGTATATTGCTAAGGGTTCATGCATGTTATGTTTTGAAATGTTGAATGATGTATGCAACATTAGGGATGATAATTATATGATATATGATAATGCTTAGGATTAATCCATACATGTGTATCTTGATGATTTTATGTCATGCATGAGTTTTTGAAGTAAATATTGATTTGAAACTCTCAATTTAGATTAATATATTTTTGGTCTAATCGTTTTTATAACGAATTAAGATGACATTCTCATGATATATTAAGATGACATAGTGCATGTACATCTATGTATGAATTTCTTGATAGTCTTTTGATGATAAATGTGATATCATGATGTGTTTGGTCTTGACGGTTTCATGACAAAACTTATATTTCGATTTTAAATGATGATACATGTTTTCACAAAAGACTTGAATACCCTCACATGAAATCAATTGTATGAAATGGAAATGAATTTTCTATCCTATTGAGATTAATGAATTTATTTTACCAATCTTGTGAATCTCATGAAAATAAACATGATGAATATTTTGAAAATAAATGAGTGTATCATGCATTTGGTCTTAATGATTTCTCTTTAATATACTTTTTGAAATAATACTTGATGATGAATATCAAGATATTAAAAGGATGTTATCATGGAATCATGCTTGATGATTTGTTTTTTACCTTTCCATCTTAAATATTGACACTTGTTTTATTAAAGGTAAAGGCATGCTTATAAGAAGTAAATCATATAAATAGAAATTTATAAAAACGAAATGCGATCCTCTATCTTATCGACTTTTCAATAAATCTATGCTTGTCATGCATGAATTTATTGAATGTGACTTTGAGGATGATTTCGAATTTCACAAATGCTTGATTCATACTTATGACATGAGACACATTTTAAATATGAATCATGTTCAATGCTTCAATCATGTTATATCTCCCTTAATTCATTTTGTTCTCCTAGATTTATTTACCAAAGAGGAGAATCTTCCGAATGAATAAAATGATACAAATGAATCACTTATCGATATATCTTTTTGAAATATCTTTTTAATGTAATGTTGATATTTTGAGATGCCTATTGGAATTCATGACATAAGATAATTGAATCCTTGACTTACTCTTTATATGGCTTGAAAATAGATGTTTAAAATCTCGCTTGATAAGTTATTTTATAAGATTTTGCCTTTACGTCTTGAACATTCATGCTTATCTTGATTTGGCGTATAAAGACTAAGGCATGCTTAGATGAAAAAGAATCATTTAAAAAATGCTTTTCCCATCTGACGAGATTAATGATTTCATGATATTTTGTGAATCTCGAAATTGATTTTGATGTCTTGATTATGAGTTTCAAGTTAACGATTTGATGTGAATGAGTTTTATCTAAATCATAATCTTGATCTTGCAAAATTGGAATCACAAATAATATCTTTTGGTATTCATGAATTGATACTCACAATATGAAAGTATTGGTATTCATGACTTGAATTTGATTGAAACATTGCATGCTTAAATTAATCATTCTCCTATATTTCAAAAATTTTTTAAATGGCTTATGTGATGATTGAAAATTAATTTGCTTTATGATAAATCATGAAACATGACTTGATCTATGATATTGATATATTTTAATCATGATCCTTGGTTGTATAATTCTTTTGCTCTATTAAAAAGATTTGTCAAATGAATCATGTCCTTCTTGAATTTTCTTGATGTCAAACAATTGGTATGAATTTCTCGAAAATGATTTTGATTTGATGATTTGAATTTGAATGAATTTTTATCCAAATCATGATCTTGGTTTATTGGAATTACTTGAGATCTTCTTTATGAATCAAAATCTTATATCTCCTACGTTTCCTTTTACCACTTCCTAAAGAGGAGATCTATAAAACTAACCATGATCTTGATAATTATGTTTTGAAACTTTATGTAAATCAAGATCGTTCATCATGACTTCTTGCATTTTATTAAAAAAATTATTTAAATGAATCATATCTTTTGGTATTTTCATGATCCTTGAGATTTTATCTTTCATGACATGATGTGATTGTATTTATGGCTTGTATGCCTTGAAATGATTAAAATATTTTACACTATTTTGTTCTTCTCCTCTTCTTTCTTGTTTATAATGATAAAATGGGGAGAAATTTTGATCATGCATGGTAGGATATCTATAATGAGAATTTTACAGTATTACATGCCTTAATAACATGTTGGAAATTATGTGTTTTGGATACAAAAATTTTCATGATGATGAGCATGTTTTATCTTCATGATTGTGTTTAAAAATCTATAGCAAAACTATGTCCGAATGTATGAAAGTATTAAATTTCATTTTCGGATCTTCTTGATCCTAACAATCGGATTTTCTCGATACATTATTCTTTTCTGAACTTAATAAACATATGTCATATCGAGTTTGATTCATATCATTGATTTTTGACATATGGAATCAACTAAAAAATGCATCTCTCATAGACTTATCATATGAAAAATATCTTTCGAGAAATGGATTTGATGATTCCTTCTTATATCTTTAGAGAAATAGTTTTACATGCAAGGATTTGATTCACACACATATCTTGATCCTTATAAAAATGAAGTGTGCTTTAATATCTTATCAATTTTAACTTCATTCGAGTAAGCTCATAAGTGACTTTCCTCCTTCATGCAAAAAGATAATAACAATTAAAGAGGAAGAAGTAATAAAAGTAATCTTCATGTCATGTTTTCCTTGAGATGTTTGTATAATTGATATCCTATCACTCATTGTTGAAAAATGACATAAATCTAGTTATGGCATGAATTATTACCGCACTTATATTTAAATTTTGCTTATATTGTTCTCCTTTTTATTGATGACAAAGGGGGAGAAATATATGAATTGATACTATGAGTGCCATATTTGAATGAGAAATATATGGTAAATTGATGATAGAAATGCTATGATTGTCATATGCCATGTTTGTATCATGTTAAGATATTAAGAACTTGCATCATAATTTTACTTGCTCATATCTTGCCATGTGATGAAATGCTATGATTTGTTGCTAAAATGATGCATGCAATACTTATGCTTTTTATTATGATGTATGTGATGTATTGCATATGATGTGAATTATGATTAAAATTACCTTAATTTGAATTCAAGGTTTATCTCAATTATAGAATTTTGAAATAAGAATAATTACTCACCTTTGTCATGATTTAGAAATTGACATAAAGGGTCTTTCCTTCTTTTTGACAATGACAAAGGGGGAGATAGCTAGCTTGCACAATTTAAGAAGAAAGAAAAAATTACACTTCTCAAAAGAGAAGAAATTGCTATCTTGAACATCACCGAAAATTGCTAGCTTGAAATCTCAAGAAAATGCAAAAATGTGTTATCGTGTCTATCTCAAGAAAAGCAAATATGCCAACTTGCATATCTTTGAATTTGCTAGCTTGTATATTGTAAAACTTGCATATTTCAAGAAGCAAGAGTTGGTTTCTTGAACATCTCTAAATTGCTAGCTTGCATGTTCTAAAATGTTGTAATTTTACTAGCTTGCATGATGTAGAACTTGCTATCTTGAACATTACCAAAAGTGCTATCTTGTATGCTGTAAAACTTGCATATCTAAAACTTGATAGCTTGAATGTTCTAAGCATGATGTAACACTTGCTAAATTTTTTAGCTTCAAAACTGCATGATGATAAAACTTGATATTATGTTTTTCATGCAATAAGTTGAATTAATACTACAAACACAAGAATAGTTGGACTTCTCCTTTTTGTTGATGACAAAGGGGGAGAAGTATGATGTTATGCATAAGTTCATGATGACATGTTGCAAGTATTAATGATGAATATTGCAATGACTTGAATTTAGTTGGAATTCAAGGTTCTATGGCATATTGATAGGGGGAGTTTGTTTAAACTCCGGGAGTTAAGTTTAACTCCGTCATCAATTGGTTGTCATCATCAAAAAGGGGGAGATTGTTGAATCTTGTATTTTGATGATGAAACCAATTAATAATTGTGTTTCTGTTTTAATCTGCGTTTTGAGTGGCGCAGGATGCTTTGATCAGGATGAGACAATTAAAGAAGGAAAAATCATGTTGTGCCGGAGGAACATGTTAGAAGATTAGACGTCGGGCCGGTGGATCGATCGATGTATCGACAGAAGGCTTAGGGCCGTGGACTCGGAGTTGCGGAGTTGCGGAGTCAAGGATATCAGGTATTGTGCCAAGGATATCGGAGTTGCGGAGTCAACTGACCGATTAGGCAATAGGTCGTAGGAGAGGACGATGCGCCGAAGAATCGGACGAAGCGTCAAGGGACCAATGACATGCTGGACAACTTAGTTAATTGCTTAGGATTAATTATCTCGATCGAAGTTTTGTTTTACATGTGTAGGATTAACTACGATGGAAGAAAGATATGCAACAGGAGTTGCGTCGGAGTCAAGACCATGATCACGTTGGGGGTTCGAGAGTTTGACGGAAGTCCGGACAGTCGTCGGAGGTTCTGCGGGAACAAATCCGAGAAGTCCAGGAGCTTGCCAAAGAAACTCAACGGAACTCGCCAAGTGGATTGTTGCAAGTCCAGGAGTTTACCGGAAGTCCACCGGAGCATCACCGAAGGTTCGTCGGATGTTCGTCGGAAGAAGCGATTGACGCACCGGAGCAAGTTGCAGTAAATGTCTTAAGAAATATCATAGTTAGCATGTAGATTAAGTTAGAAATGGGAAGTGATCCCATTAACTTAATCTGGGGGCAATTGGGCCCTTGATAGACCCAAATTGGGTCGAATGGATCAACCCATTCGGACCAGAATTCCTGCTAGGCGGTGGCACCACCCAGGAGATGGTCTCCCAGGAAAGCTGGGCGGTGCAACCACCCAGGTCAGGCTATGGCACTGCCTGGGCTCAGTCTCCGAGCGAGACTGGGCAGTGCAACCGCCCTAGTCAAGCGATGGTATCGCTTGGGCTTAGTCTCCGAGCGAGACTGGGCGGTGCAACTGCCATAGTCAGGTGGTGGCACCACCTCGGCTTAGTCTCCGAGCGAGACTGGGTGGTGGCACCGCCAGAGCTCGGTCTCCGAGCTCTATCAAGCGGTTGTACCACCCCTGTGAGGCAATTGTACCACCCAGGAGGTAGTACCGCCAGGACCCCGGAAATCCGGGAAAAGACACTTTTGAGCTCCAAATTCAAACCAATTTAGGGCCTATATATACCCCATCCTTTCCTGCATGAAAGGGCAACCAAAGGCACCGAAAATCCAATCTTACTCTGTGATTTTTAGATCTCAAAAGTGTTATAAAGGCTAGAAGTTCTCCTCCCTCTTTTCTTCCAAGTTTTGAGCTTTCAAGAGAGGAGAGAAATTCTGTAAGGGTTGTCTCTTAAGCCCGTCAAAAAGAGTGAAATTGTAAAAGGGTGGTTGGCCTTCGCCTATTGAAGGAAGGCCTCTAGTGGACGTCGGTGACCTCGTCAGAGGAGGAAGCCGAAAGTGGATGTAGGTCACGTTTGACCGAACTATTCTAAAATCTGGTTTGCATTTCCTTTGTGCTATTTATCTTAACTGCAAACTGCCTTCCTTACTTTACTTCAAATACGTTTTTGTAAGCTTTCAAAGTTATTATTGTTAGGATCGAGAGCACTAAGAGGGGGGAGGGGGTGAATTAGTGCAGCGGAAATCTTACAGCGATTAAAACCAAAAGCTGCGTTCGTTCAATAAAAACTATTATGATGCAAAAGCTAATTCTCAGTTTGTATCTAAGTGCAGTTTACGTCTAAGCGCAGATTGCGTCTAAGCGCAGTTTGCGTCTAAACACAGTTTGCGTCTAAGCGCAGTTTGCGTCTAAGCGCAGTTTGCGTCTAAACACAGTTTGCGTCTAAGCACAGTTTGCGTCTAAGCACAGTTTACGTCTAAACGCAGATTTACGTCAAAACGCAGTTTTACGTCTAAACGCAGATTTACGTCTAAACGTAGTTTTACGTCTAAACGTAGATTTACGTCTAAACTCAGTTTACGTCTAAAACGTCTAAACACAGTTTGAGCAGTTTTACGTCTAAACGCAATTTTACGTCTAGACGCAGTTTCAAAGGGATCTGAACTTTAGAAACTCGTTCGTAAAAGCGTAGAAGACAGTTTTGCAAAATCAAGGCGTAAACGTAAACTACAATGTAAATATCGTACGAAAACGCTGGTTTACTTCTGAAAGCAGATTCGGACAGATCAGCACTTAAAAACTTGTTCGTGAAGGCGTAGAAGACAGTTTTGCAGAATTAAAACGTAAACGTAAACTGTAATGTACGAAAACACCGATTTACGTCTGAATGCAGATTCGGAAAGAACAGCACTTAGAACTTGTTCGTAAAAGCGCAGAGAGTAGTAGTTATGAAGGAGGTTTGCAGTAATGATAAAGTGCTCAAAATAAACGTAAACCAGAGATTTAGAGTGGTTCGGTCAGTCTTGACCTACTCCACTTTTGGCTTCCTCCACCGACGAGGTCACCGACGTCAACTAGAGGCCTTCCTTCAATAGGCAAAGGCCAACTGCCCTTTTACAGTTTCTCTCCTTTTGACAGGCTCAGGAGACAACCTTTACAGACCTTTCTCTCCTCACTTTACAATCCAAAACTTGAAGAACAGAAGGAGGAGACTTAAAGGCTTTACAACACTTTTGAGCTCTTAGAATCACAGAAAAGATCAAGATTTCGATGTGGGTCTGTATCTTTTCAGTGCTGAATGGGTGGGGTATTTATAGGCCCCAACCCAGTTCAAATTTGGAGCTCAAAACGATCAAATCCCGGAATTCCAAGATCAGGCGGTTGCACCTCTTGACTGGAGAGGTTGCACCGCCTGGCAGAGCTCGAAGACCGAGCTCAGGCGGTGCCACCTCTCTGTCAGGGAGGTTGCACCGCCCAGTCTTGCTCGAAGACTGAGCTCAGGCGGTGCCACCTCTCTGTCAGGGAGGTTGCACCGCCCAGTCTTGCTCGAAGACTGAGCTCAGGCGGAGCCACCTCCCGGCTGGGGAGGTTGCACCGCCCAGTCTCGCTGGGAGGCTTAGCCCAGGCGGTGCCACCTCCTGGCCTAGGCGGTTGCACCTCCTGGTGCAAGCAGGGTCCGAATGGTTAGTTCCATTCGGCCCAATTTTAGTCTTTCAGGGGCCCAATTGCCCCAAGATTAAGCCAATGGGATCACCTCCCATTTTCCAACTTAATCAACGTGCTAACTACGATTAAATCTGAGACAATTTCTGCAGCTTTGCTTTGGTGCGTCAATCGCTCCTTCCGGCGAGTTTCCGGCGAACTTCCGTCGATCATCCGATGAACCCTCAGTGATTCTCCTGCGGACTTCCGGCAAACTCCTGGACTTTGCGACGATCCATTTGGCAAGTTCCGACGAGCTTCGCTTGGCAAGCTTCTGGACTTCTCGGATCTGTTCTCGCAGAACCTCCGACGACCGTCCGAACTTCCGTCGAACTCTCGAACTCCCAATGTGATCATGAACTTGACTCCGGCGCAACTCCCGTTGCTTGTCTAACTTTCATCGTAGTTAATCCTGCACACTTATCTCAACACATAGATTAGACAACAAATGACAATTGACTTCATCATCAAAATCCGAGATTCAACAATCTCCCCCTTTTTTATGATGACAATCAATTGATAATTGAGTTATCCTTAACTCCCCCTGTCTATATGCCATAGTTGAGATAAGTCAACCTTGAATTCAAGACCTAAGAATTCAAGTGACGTATTGATAAGTTAGATCAGTTAAACTTATCAATACTCCCATCATGATGTATCTCTTCAAGGATGATGTCAAGGCTTGACATACATCAACAAGTTTGTATGATTGTGTTTGTAACTATTCATCATGTAGTTTGAACATTATCATATAAAGCTGTGAAACACTATTACATGATGCACACATTTGAAATATTCTAGCAAGTTTTGCATTTTCTTCACATGATAAGATATCAATTTAGGGCATAATGCAAACTTTAGCACATGTTCATATATCTCTTGGTGATGCAAGGATGGCATAATCATAGCAGTGTTTATAGCATCACTCATAGTATTTCTAATCATGGCAGTGTTTATCAATTCATATATCTCCCCCTTTGTCATCAACAAAAAGCTTAGTAATTATGATACCAGGAAAATAATAATAGCAAGCTTATAGAAGAATTTTATATAGATTGCTTTAAATACTTCTTCCCCTTTTTGTTATAATCCATTGTCTATGTAAAGATTTTGCAGGATGGAATACATACACATGAATCACTTCATCAAATCTATTTCAGAAACTTATTTTTCATGAAAGTGTACGAGAAAATCTGTTTTATAGCATTCGAATAAATAAGATGCATTCGGACAAGATTTTGTTGCAGATTTTCACATATAATCATGGAAACATGGCAATCAAGTGATTTGATCATTCAATAAAGTCCAAAAAATAATATTAACTAGTTTAAGTATTCGGACACATCAACATTCCTAATTCTCTTCGAATGAAATCAAATTGTTCTTCACTTAGAGGTTTTGTAAAGATATCAGCTAGTTGATGTTTAGTATCAATGAACTCTATGATTATATCATGATTCGCAACATGATCTCGTATAAAGTGATGTCTGATATCAATATGTTTTGTTCTTGAGTGTTGTATAGGATTCTTTGTTAAGCATATTGCACTCGTGTTATCACATTTAATGGGAATATCTTTAAGATTAATTTTGTAATCTTCTAAAGTGTTTTTCATCCATACAACTTATGCACAGCATGCACTTGCTGCAATATATTCAGCTTCGGTTGTTGATAGAGCAACCGAGCTTTGTTTCTTAGATGACCAGGAAACAAGAGCATGTCCTAAAAATTGACATGTTCCTGATGTGCTTTTTCTATCTAATCTACAACCAGCAAAGTCCGCATCAGCATAAGCAATTAACTCAAGATTCTCTGATTTTGGGTACCATAATCCTAGATTTGTGGTACCATTAAGGTATCTGAGTATTCTTTTAACTGCTTTGAGATGAGATATCTTAGGGTTTGATTGAAATCTAGCACAAAGTCCTACACTGAACATGATGTCTGGTCTTGTTGCAGTGAGGTAAAGTAAACTTCCTATCATACCCCTATAAGTTTTTTGATCAAAGCTTTCTCCACTTTCATCAATTTCTAATTTAGTGGAGGTGCTCATAGGAGTGTTAATGGCTTTTGAGTTCTCCATATTAAACTTCTTGAGTAAATTCATGGCATATTTAGTTTGACTAATAAAGATGCCATTGCTTAGTTGTTTGATTTGTAAACCTAAGAAGAATGTTAACTCTCCCATTAAACTCATTTCGAATTCAAGACTCATAGTTTTAGCAAAAGATTCACAGAGAGATTCATTCGTAGAACCAAAGATAATATCATCAACATAAATTTGAACAATGAGAAAATTATTTTCCAAATTCTTGATGAATAATGTAGTATCAACCTTGCCTTTTATGAAATTATTTTCAATGAGAAAAGAACTAAGTCTCTCATACCAAGCCCTTGGAGCTTGTTTTAAACCATAGAGAGCTTTAGTTAATCTAAACACATGATTAGGGAGACTATTATTTTCAAATCCAGGAGGTTGTTCAACATAGACTTCTTCGGAAATAAAGCCATTTAGAAAAGCGCTTTTAACATCCATTTGAAATAACTTAAAATTATTACAACTAGCGTAGGCAAGGAGCATCCTTATGGCTTCCAATCGAGCCACAGGTGCGAAGGTTTCTTCGTAATCGATACCTTCTTTTTGGTTGAAACCTTTGGCCACTAATCTAGCCTTGTTTCTAACCACGATACCATTTTCATCTTGCTTGTTTCTAAAGACCCATTTAGTACCAATAACTAAATGGTCATTTGGCCTAGGAACAAGCGTCCACACCTCATTTCTCTCAAATTGATTCAATTCATCTTGCATTGCGATAATCCATGAATCATCTTTCATGGCTTCGTCAACGCATTTGGGTTCAATTTGGGAGAGAAAGGCGGCGTTTGCACAAAAAGTTTTAAGAGAAGATCGTGTTTGAACCCCCTTTGACGTGTCTCCTAAGATTAGCTCCTTAGGATGAGCATCTACATACTTCCAATCCTTGGGTAAGGAAGTGGATGCATCCAAGTTGCTAGTTGGAGACGGGGTTTCGTTTAAATTCAAAGAATCAAAGTTAACATCATCATCAAGATCATTTTTCTTAATTTCGAAAATCTCATTGAAAACAACATGGATGGATTCTTCAATAATTAAAGTTCTTTTATTGAAAATACGAAAAGCTTTAGAAACCGAAGAATAACCAAGAAAGATTCCTTCATCAGATTTAGCATCGAATTTTCCTAAGTTATCCTTTTCATTCAAGATAAAACACTTACACCCAAAGACTTTAAAATATGAGACATTGGGTTTTTTGTTATTCCATAACTCATAAGGAGTTTTGGTGAGTAAGGGTCTTACTAGAACTCTATTCAAAATATAGCATGCAGTGTTTACAGCTTCGGCCCAAAAATATTTGGGTAGGCTATGTTCATTCAACATGGTTCTTGCAATTTCTTGTAGATTTCGATTTTTTCTTTCTACTACCCCATTTTGTTGAGGATTTCTTGGAGTAGAGAAATTATGGTTGTATCCATTGAGTTCACAGAATTCTTGGAAATCATGGTTTTGAAATTCTCCACCATGATCACTTCTAATTGTCGAAATCATAGATCCCTTCTCATTTTGAACAAGTTTACAAAACTTGGTAAAATATCTAAAGCATTCATTTTTCTGTTTTAAGAAGTAGGTCCATGTATATCTGCTATAGTCATCAACAATGACAAATGCGTATTTGCTACCTCCTAGACTCGATGTAGAGATTGGTCCGAACAAGTCCATATGGATCAATTGTAAGGGCCTAGAGGTGCTTATTTGATTCTTAGCTTTGAAACTACCCTTAATTTGTTTACCTAATTGGCAAGCATCGCATACATTATCTTTGATGAACTTGATATGAGGAATTCCTCTTACAAGTTCTCTAGATGATACTTGAGTGATTAGTTTCATGCTAGCATGACCTAATCTTCTATGCCATAGCCAAGCATCCTCATTCATAACCGCAAAACACATTTCATCTCATAAGTCATTGATGTCAATAGTGTATACGTTATTTTGTTTTAATGCAATCATAGACATATTTTTATGTGGTTTTTCAATGATGCAAGCATTAGATTCGAATTTGACAGTATATCCTTTATCACATAATTGACTAATACTCAAGAGGTTATGTTTTAAACCATCAACTAACAGAACATCTTCAATAAAGAGGTTGGATTTGTTACCTATGGTTCCTTTGCCAATGATTTTACCCTTGTTGTTGTCTCCGAAGGTGACATAGCCTTCGTCTATGCTAGTGAGCTTAGAGAATTGAGATGGATCTCCGGTCATATGCCTTGAGCATCCACTATCAAGGTACCATCTCTTGCTCCTAGCTTGCGATGGTTTAGTTTTCTACAAGAAAGGATGATGTTTAGGTACCCATTTGCTTTTGGGTGCCTCATAAATAGATCTACATTTCTTATCATGTTGCATAGAATTTGTCATGGTTCCTTTAGGAACCCAAATCAATTTGTTTGGACTTATTTTCTTGAATGGACAACAATGTGTCTTGTGTCCAAATTTACAACAGAAGTTACATTTGTCTTGATGTCGAATATGTAAGATGGAACCTTTTATGAAGGTGGTTGGATTTTGGTGAGGACTTCTCACGAATCCAATTCCACTTCTTTTGGGAACGTGACCCTTGTTTGTAAGGATCATGTTCAATGACTTGCTACCAACCTCGAATTTCTTCAAGGTGTCCTTAAGTAGCAAGTTTTCTTTTTGGAGAGTTTCTAGATCATGGCATTTTATGCATGGGCTTAAACTATCATGATGTTCAGCATTTAACTTATCGAAATTACAAATAAGACTATCATGCTCCTTTTTTAGCAATTTGTATTTACTACTGATAATCTTACACTCATCAAACAATTCATGGAAAGCATTTAATAATTCATTGAAAGATAAATCTGCATCTATTGAATTTGTTACCTCATCTTCGATGGCCATTAAGGCGTAATGAGCAACTTACTCGGTGTTGGACTCCTCTTCTTCGGATGCGCTTGAGTCATCCCATGTTGCTTGAAGCGCCTTTTTCTTTGATGTTCTCTTCTTGACTTGGGGACAATCACTCTTGTAGTGTCCCAGCTTTTTGCATTCATAGCAGATTACTTGGTCCTTCTTGGGTTCAAGTTTATTTTTTGCATCATTCTTAAACTTGTTTCTTTTAAAGAACTTTTTAAACTTTCTTGTTAGAAGTGCCAAGTTATCATCACAGTCCTCATCACTTGAGTTTTCTCTCAAGTGGCATTCAGAAGTTGAGTGCCATATCCTTCCTGTTCTTTGGAAGGATGTCTTCTTGCTCTTCATGAGCTTTACAAGTCATTTCGTAGGTCATTAATGACCCGATTAGTTCTTCAAGAGGGAAATTTCGCAGATCTTTTGCCTCTTGAATAGCAGTGACTTTAGGATCCCAACTCTTAGGAAGGGATCTTAGTATCTTGTTAACAAGCTCAAAATCCGAAAAGCTCTTTCCGAGTCCTTTTAGACCGTTGACGACATCCGTGAAACGGGTAAACATGTCGCCAATGGTTTCACTCGGTTTCATGCGGAAAAGTTCAAAAGAATGTAACAACAAATTGATTTTTGACTCTTTTACTCTACTTGTGCCCTCATGGGTCACTTCGAGTGTGTGCCAAATATCAAATGCAGTTTCACAAGTTGAAACACGGTTAAACTCGTTTTTATCAAGTGCACAAAATAAGGCATTCATAGCCTTTGCATTAAGAGCGAAAGCCTTCTTCTCCAAATCATTCCAATCGATCATTGGAAGAGAAGACTTCGAAAATCCGTTTTCGACAAGATTCCACAGTTCAAAATCCATAGAAATAAGAAAGATCCTCATTCGGGTCTTCCAGTAGGTGTAGTCCGTCCCACTGAACATGGGTGGACGCGTAATAGAATGCCCCTCTTGGTTTCCGGCGTATGCCATTTCTCTTTGGGTTTTAATCCGTTAGAGAGTTAACCTCGCTCTGATACCAATTGTTAGGATCGAGAGCACTAAGAGGGGGGGGGGGGTGAATTAGTGCAGCGGAAATCTTACAGCGATTAAAACCAAAAGCTGCGTTCGTTCAATAAAAACTATTATGATGCAAAAGCTAATTCTCAGTTTGTATCTAAGTGCAGTTTGCGTCTAAGCGCAGATTGCGTCTAAGCGCAGTTTGCGTCTAAACACAGTTTGCGTCTAAGCGCAGTTTGCGTCTAAGCGCAGTTTGCGTCTAAACACAGTTTGCGTCTAAGCGCAGTTTGCGTCTAAGCACAGTTTACGTCTAAATGCAGATTTACGTCTAAACGCAGTTTTACGTCTAAACGCAGATTTACGTCTAAACGCAGTTTTACGTCTAAACGCAGATTTACGTCTAAACTCAGTTTACGTCTAAAACGTCTAAACACAGTTTGAGCAGTTTTACGTCTAAACGTAATTTTACGTCTAGACGCAGTTTCAAAGGGATCTGAACTTTAGAAACTCGTTCGTAAAAGCGCAGAAGACAGTTTTGCATAATCAAGGCGTAAACGTAAACTGCAATGTAAATATCGTACGAAAACGCTGGTTTACTTCTGAAAGCAGATTCGGACAGATCAGCACTTAAAAACTTGTTCGTGAAGGCGTAGAAGACAGTTTTGCAGAATTAAAACGTAAACGTAAACTGTAATGTACGAAAACACCGATTTACGTCTGAATGCAGATTCGGAAAGAACAACACTTAGAACTTGTTCGTAAAAGCGCAGAGAGCAGTAGTTATGAAGGAGGTTTGCAGTAATGATAAAGTGCTCAAAATAAACGCAAACCAGAGATTTAGAGTGGTTCGGTCAGTCTTGACCTACTCCACTTTTGGCTTCCTCCACCGACGAGGTCACCGACGTCAACTAGAGGCCTTCCTTCAATAGGCGAAGGCCAACTGCCCTTTTATAGTTTCTCTCCTTTTGACAGGCTCAGGAGACAACCTTTACAGACCTTTCTCTCCTCACTTTACAACCCAAAACTTGAAGAACAGAAGGAGGAGACTTAAAGGCTTTACAACACTTTTGAGCTCTTAGAATCACAGAAAAGATCAAGATTTCGGTGTGGGTCTGTATCTTTTCAGTGCTGAATGGGTGGGGTATTTATAGGCCCCAACCCAGTTCAAATTTGGAGCTCAAAACGATCAAATCCCGGAATTCCGGGATCAGGCGGTTGCACCTCTTGACTGGAGAGGTTACACCGCCTGGCAGAGCTCGAAGACCGAGCTCAGGCGGTGCCACCTCTCTGTCAGGGAGGTTGCACCGCCCAGTCTTGCTCGAAGACTGAGCTCAGGCGGTGCCACCTCTCTATCAGGGAGGTTGCACCGCCCAGTCTTGCTCGAAGACTGAGCTCAGGCGGTGCCACCTCCCGGCTGGGGAGGTTGCACCGCCCAGTCTCGCTGGGAGGCTTAGCCCTGGCGGTGCCACCTCCTGGCCTAGGCGGTTGCACCTCCTGGTGCAAGCAGGGTCCGAATGGTTAGTTCCATTCGGCCCAATTTCAGTCTTTCAGGGGCCCAATTGCCCCAAGATTAAGCCAATGGGATCACCTCCCATTTTCCAACTTAATCAACGTGCTAACTACGATTAAATCTGAGACAATTTCTGCAGCTTTGCTTTGGTGCGTCAATCGCTCCTTCCGGCGAGTTTCCGGCGAACTTCCGTCGATCATCCGATGAACCCTCGGTGATGCTCCTGCGGACTTCCGACAAACTCCTGGACTTTGCGACGATCCACTTGGCAAGTTCCGACGAGCTTCGCTTGGCAAGCTTCTGGACTTCTCGGATCTGTTCTCGCAGAACCTCCGACGACCGTCCGAACTTCCGTCGAACTCTCGAACTCCCAATGTGATCATGAACTTGACTCCGCGCAACTCCCGCTGCTTGTCTAACTTTCATCGTAGTTAATCCTGCACACTTATCTCAACACATAGATTAGACAACAAATGACAATTGACTTCATCATCAAAATCCGAGATTCAACAATTATATGTACAAAATGACTTTTACGTGGGAATCGGATTTCAATGTACGAACACAGTTTTAATCATTGAAAGTTTTCCGCTACACTAATTCACCCCCCCTCTTAGTGCTCTTGATCCTAACATCGCTTACCTTGAGCACCATCAAGTATAGTTGTCAACGTCGAGCCGTAGCTCGAACTCAACCATCCCAACCTTTGTGTGCTATGCATTCTTCTAAGCTTGCTTGTTCTCGTAGTGCCTCTTGCACGAAGGGTTGGCCATTCCTCTGAATGCCAATCTCAGATGCTCGCTCCTCTAAGCGACTCCTTTTCCCTATATCTTCATGCTCGTTTTCCCCCAAACGGTCACGCGTGTGTTGACTGCCCTCAACGCAGCCCCACTAGGTCCCCCACATTTGCATGCCAAGTATTTCTATAAGTGCTTGTCCCACTCTGATACCATCTGTCATGGACTTAGTTGGTTTTGCCTCAGTCGTGTGGCACCCTTGCGTGTCCGTCCGCAAAGGTCAGCTTCCCCGAAACCTCTTATGGTCCCTTAGGACCTCCAAAAGAGAAAACGGGTTAGAGAAAGTGTCTCACTCGGGATCTATAAGTAAACATTTCCAAAAACACTTCATAAATAATGTAAATTACAAATAGACTTTACAAGCTCTGAATTGTTGCACAACAAAGGGTCAAAATGATCCACTACAAACTAAGTTCTTTCACAAGTGTCCACATGACACAACCTTTATTTACAAGTTTAAAACGACCACCAAACCCAACTAAAATAGGGCTGTTAAGTCTTCGACCGTCCCTCTACATGTTGTGCAAAGAATGAACAAACCAAGAAATACGGGCATACATAAGCATTACATCAAACATCCTGTTTAGAATTTTATCCGTGACAAAAAGTCGAATCTTTTCTTTTGTACATATCAAGAGAAAAAGAAAAAAAAAGAATGTTCTTGATTTAAAAGGAAAATCGAGAAATTCGAAGAATGTATCAAGGAATTTATGCATTCAAAAGATTTATTAAGCCTAATTCTTAGAGTGATGCAAGCATTAAACCATCATCAAGAAGCGCATCATAATATTTGAAAATCACATGATGTCAAAGGTTACATCATAAAATGTAAAAGTATAGTATAACAAGGAGTACAACTCATCATAGTACTTTTTAGTTCTCTACATAATCTACTCAAGTGATGGTAAATCAAATTACTTAGATAAAGTATTCAGTTGCCGATGAATTTGCTGCGTCTTGGTTAAGATTTGATCTTGACTTAGTTAAATTTATTCTTGACGTAGTTCAATTCGATCCAATCGAGTCAATATTGGATCGGCAGATGAGGAAGGTGCTTGCTTTGTTGGAGGTGCTGCCTCAAAGGGATTGGTAGGAGGAGAATGACTTTCCCTATAGATAGGTGTTTCTGGTTCTGGTTCAGGTGGGGGAAATTCAGTCCTCCTAGGTAATCAAGTCTAGATTTCATTTCTTAATATGCATCTCAATCTCCTTAGCAGGTTTCTGTTTATGATATTAAACCTATCTAGTTTTAAGATTTCTTCGTCAAGTGGAATGATTATGTCATATGTATGGATTAATCTAGTGATCAAGCCACTATATGGAAGCATCATATCTTTTTTCGATAGTTCAATCATGTTATGTTGTATCAAGTAACCAAAACAATTGTCATGTCCTTTCATAATCCAATGTATCATTCCTAATTCCATTTGGCTAACTTCATCATGATGATATTATTTTGGAAGTATAATACTTATCAATATGTAATGAAACAATTTGGTATTAAAAGGTAGTAAATGTTCACAACTTTTTGGAAGGATAAATAAGTTTAGATTACCAAAAATGGTACCTAAAGCTTCAGAATAAGTGGTCCCAACTAATTCTTCATCCCATTGTCCTCTAAAATAACAACCTCTCCTTTTCTCAACAATTCCTATTAGGCTGCAAATTATGTCATCCGTAATGGGTATGTGATGTCCTAAGAGATAAGTGGATACCCTATCATGTTCATCCACATACAAGTTGTTGTAAAATAACCTAACAATTCTAAGATAAATAGGTTCACTTATTTGAAGAATTTGGAGGATATCTAGGTTTGTAAACCATTGAATTGGTTCCAAATTACTCAATTCTTCTAAATATACATATTTACCCTTATGAACATTTCTAGACTCTATGGTTGAAAATTTAAGGGTGTGTTAAGGGGAATCAAAGAGTGTGGAGTCATAGGTTTCAATTACTCTTCTTTTTCTTTTGTCCCTTGAGGATCTTCTAGATGCCATGAGAACTACATATAAGAGGCAAGATCTATCAATGAATTGAGAGAAAATATTTGAGAGTTACCTTTGTAGTGATCTTTTGAAAAGTTGAGATTGATCCTTAGATTTAAAGAAGAGAAGGGTTTTCTTGGGTTTCTATAGGAGGAGCAAGAAGAATGGAGGGTGGAGAAGGGTTTAGAGGTGTAGGAGGGCTTGGGGTCAGTTCTACCGTCAGCCTTAAAAGTCTTTTTATAGGGCAGAGTTGCAGGTGGTGCCACCGCCTACAACCAGTGCTTACTGGCGGTGCTACCACCAATCCAGCGGTGCCACCACCGGTGCACTGTTTTGATGTTGGTTTGGCTAGCATTTTTTTTTTTGTATGCAACAAGCAAATATTCTTGCCCTCTTTTCTTATAAGCAAGATTACAATCATTGTGTGATGCTAAAATTTATTTGCATACATATCGCATCAAGTCAAAATTAAGTTTGACTTTTGTAGATAGGAGGAAGAACTCTTATAGAGATGATTAATTCATAAAAGATCAAACATATCAATGTTCCATGAATCAGATTTCCCCCTTTTTGCAATGAGAAGAAATAATAAATAGTAAATGATTTCAAAAAAGAAAACTTAATTTTTAAATATCAAGAAATCAAGATCAAATATTTATCACATAAGATTTCAAATAATCATTACACCATCAAGTCATCAAACATAAAGTATCCTCACTCATTTTATAACATGATAGTTCTAATTCTAATGATCTTTTCTTTATTATTTTAGATAGAGAGCTTCATGGGGTATTTTAGATCTCGGTTATAAGTCCTAAGCATCCACTATTATTTTTCCTCCTAGCTTGTGATGGTAGATCTTCTACAAGAAGGAGTGATTTTTAGGCAACCATTTGACCTTGGGTACCTCAAAAATCGATCTACACAACTTATCATGTTGCATTGAGTCATTTGAGGTTCCTTTAGGAACCCAAATCAATTTATGTGGACTATATCTCTTAAATGGATATTTGTACGTAACATGTCCGGGTTTGCAACAAAAGTTATATTTGGTGTGGGGTGATACATGCAAGGTAGGGCCTTTAACAAAGGTGATTGGATTTTGCTGAGAGCTACTCACCAATCCGATTCTGCCTCCTTTATGAACGTGACTCTTATTGGTAAGGATCATATTCAAGAACTTACTACCAACTTCAAATTTTTTTTAAGGCTTCATGTAGTTGCAAAATTTCTTTTTTAAGCATTTCTAATTCATCATGTTTTGTGCAAGGAGCTAAACTATCATCATGTTCAATTTTTAATCTATCAAAATCATTAACAAGAGAAGCATGCTCCTTTTTTAATAGTTTATACTTTTTACTAACTAATTTACATTCATCAAATAATTTATGAAAAGCACTTAAAAGCTCATCGAAAGATAAATTTGCATCTAATGAACTACTTACCTCATCTCCGATAGCCATTAGTGCATAGTTAGCGATCTCTTTATTGTTTTGTTCTTTGCCTTCGGAATCGCTCGAGTCATCCCATGTTGTTTTGAGCACCTTCTTCTTCTTTGGTTGCTTCTTCTTTACTTAAGGACATTCACTTTTGATATGTCCTAGCTTCTTGCATTCATAGCATATAACTTGTTCTTTCTTGGGTTCAATTTTATTTTTAGTGTCATTTTTAAATTTATTCCTTTTTATGAATTTTTTGAATATTTTTGTCAAGAGTGCCAAGTCATCATCATAGCCCTCATCACTTGAACTTTCTTTAAGTGGTCTTCATGAGTTCTTAGTGTCATATCCTTCATGTTCTTTGGAAGGTTATTCTCAAGCTCTTCATGAGCATTGCAAATCATCTTAAAGGTCATTAGTGACCCAATAAGTTTTTTGAGATAAAAGTTATTTAAATCCTTGGCCTCTTGAATGACCGTTACTTTAGAGTTCCAACTCTTTGGAAGGGATCTCAAGATTTTATTTGTTAGGATCAAAAGCACTAAGAGGGGGGGGGGGGGGGGGGGTGAATTAGTGCAGCGGAAAACCTTTTACGATAAAAACTGCGTTCGTTCGATAAAAGTGATTTCGGTAAGAAAGCCTATTCGTAAATCACTTCAACTTTTGATTAAGCGAAATGCAGCAATGATATAAATGCAGTTTGCAGTTATGATTCAAATCAGATAATAGGCGCAAACTGAAATATGATATTCGTACGAAGAAATTGATTTACGTCTAAATGATGATTCGTAAATCACTTGATTAAGCGAGATGTAGTTTAAGCAAGGATATAAAGGCAGTTTGCAGTTATGATAGAAATCAAAACGTAAATGCAAACAGAAATATGATGATCGTACGAAAAAGCTGATTTACGTCTAAACGTCGATTCGGAAAGTGCAAACCTTGAAACCTGATCGTATATGCGCAGAAAGCAGTAAGCTTTTGAGGAGGTTTGCAGTAAAGATAATATGCTCAAAGTAAATGCAAACCAAAATTTAGAGTGGTTTGGTCAATCTTGACCTACTCCACTTTTGGCTTCCTCCACCGACGAGGTTACCGACGTCAACTAGAGGCCTTCCTTCAATAGGCGAAGGCCAACCACCCTTTTACAGTTTCACTCCATTTGACGGGCTTAGGAGACAACCCTTACAGAATTTTCTCTCCTCTCTTTACAACTCAAAACTTGGAAGAAAAGAGAGAGAAGAACTTTTGGCCTTTACAACAATTTTGAGCTCTAAAAATCACAGAACAAGATCAGGATTTCAATGTAAGTTCATGCCCTTTCAGTGCTGAATGGGTGGGGTATTTATAGGCCCCAACCCAGTTCAAATTTGGATCTCAAAATTGTCAATTCCCGAAATTCTGGGATCAGGCGGTTGCACCTCCTGACTGAGGCGGTTGCACCGCCTGGCAGAGCTCGAAGACTGAGCCTTTGGGCGGTGCTACCTCCTATTAGGGGCGGTTGCACCTCTTGCCAGAGCTCAAAGACCGAGCTCAGGCGGTTGCACCGCCTAACTGAGGCGGTTGCACCGCCTAACTGAGGCGGTTGCACCTCCTGGCAGAGCTCGAAGACCGAGCTCAAGTGGTGCCACCTCTTGTTAGGGGAGGTTGCACCGCCCAGTCTCGCTCGGAGACTGAGCCCAGGCGGTGCCACCGCTTGGCTGGAGCGGTTGCACCTCCCAGTCTCGCTTAGAGACTGAGCCTAGGCGGTGCAACCTCCTGCCTTGGGCGGTTCAACCGCCTGGCAGAAATCAGGGTCCGAATGGGTTGATCCATTCGGCCCAATTTGGGTTTTTCAGGGGCCCAATTGCCCCAAGATTAAGTTAATGGGATCACCTCCCATTTCCAACTTAATCATTGTGCTAACTACGATATTCCCTAAGACATTTACTGCAACTTGCTCCAGTGCGTCAATCGCTTCTTCCGGAGAGCTTCCGGCGAACTTCCGTTGATCATCCGATGAACCCTCGGTGATGCTCCTGCAGACTTCCGGCAAACTCCTGGACTTGGGACAATCCACTTGGCGAGTTCCAACGAGCTTCTTTGGCAAGCTTATGGACTTCTCGGATTTGTTCCCGCAGAACCTCCGACGACTTTCCGAACTTCCGTCGAACTCTTGAACTCCCAACGTGATCATTGTCTTGACTCCAGCGCAACTCCTGCTGCATGTCTTTCTTCCATCGTAGTTAATCCTGCACACTTAAAACAAAACTTCGATCGAGACAATTAATCCTAAGCAATTAACCAAGTTGTCCGGCATGTCATTGGTCCCTCGACGCTTCGTCTGATTCTTCGGCGCATCGTCCTCTCCTGCAGCCTATTGCCCAATCGGTTAGTTGACTCCGCAACTCCGATATCCTTGGCACAATACCCGCTCTTCTTGGCCCGATGCCTGAGTCCACGGCCCGAAGCCTTCTGTCGATACGTCGACCGATCCACCGGCCCGACGTCCAATCTTCTAACATGTTCCTCCGGCACGACATGATTTTGCTGCTTTAATTGTCTCATCCTGATCGAAGCATCCTGCATCACTCAAAACACAGATTAATCATAAACATATATCAAGTAGTTTCATCATCAAAATACGAGATTCAACAATCCCCCCCTTTTTGATGATGACAACCACTTGATGACGGAGTTAAACTTAACTCCCGGAGTTTAAACAAACTCCCCCTATCAATATGCCATATTGATAGAACCTTGAATTCAAACTGAATTCAAGTTATTGCAATATTCATCATGAATACTTGCAACACGTCATCATGAACTTTTGCATAAACTTATGCAAAACATCATACTTCTCCCCCTTTGTCATCAACAAAAAGGAGAAGTCCAACTATTCTTGTGTTTGGATTATTAGTTTAACTTATTGCATGAAAAACATAATATCAAGTTTTATCATCATGCAGTTTTGAAGCCAGAAAATTTAGCAAATGTTACATCATGCTTAGAATATTCAAGCTATCAAGTTTTACAGCATACAAGATAGCACTTTTAGAACATGCAAGCTAGCAATGTTACAACATTTTAGAACTTGCAAGCTAGCAATTTAGAGATGTTCAAGAAGGCAACTCTTGCTTCTTGAAATATGCAAGTTGCAAGCTAGCAAATTTGTGCTTCCTTTGCAATGTTTGAGATCGCAATTTTGCTTCCATTGCAAGGTGTAAGTTTAGTATGTTTAATTTTCTTGAGATAGCAACTATTTTCTTCTCTTTATACTACGAGCAAGCAATTTTTACGATATACAAGTTTTACTACATACAAGCTAGCAAAAATTTTGAAAGCAAATGCAAGATAGCTTTCTTGTGTAAGCTTATGATTCTTGCTTCCTATTGCAATGTGCAAGTTGCAAGTTTTGCTTCTTGAGATAGGCAAGATAGCACTTTTGCAATTTTTGTTTGGCAAGCTTGTGATGTTCAAGATAACAAGCTCTTTCTTTTCTTTTGAGAAGTGTCATTTTTGCTTTCTTTGCAAAGTGCAAGCTAGCAAAAATGCCAAACTAGCAAGAGATAATGTTTTTCATGAGGCAAGTAAATAATTTGGCAAGTGTTACATTTGCATCTTCTCTTTAGATGAGTGTAATTTTTTCTTTTATCTTGAATTATGTAAGCTAGCTAGTTTGCCTCTTTTCATGATGTCCACGCTAGAAATTCTTGCTCCCCCTTTGTCATTGTCAAAAAGAAGGGAAGACCCTTTTTTCTTTTAATTTTCAGATTATGACAAAGGTAAGTATCAATTTTATTTGTGCATCATTATATATTCAAATTAAAACATACATAATTTTAAAAACCTTATTTTTCATGCACGATACCGAAAAATCAATCATCATTAATGGGTATATCATACATGATACTCAAACATTAAATTTTTTAAGCATTTATCAATATGTTGATCATGATACCAAACATTCATCATTTAAAGCATTCATGATACATATCATATGCAATACATCATGTACATCATTGTCATATGTATTGCATGCATCATTTCAAATTCATGAATATTTCATCATTGCATGTATCAAGCCAAATCATAAAATATACAATCATCATTAATGCATGATTCCTAATCATCATTTATTTTGTAACATGATGGTACCAAATTTGTCAAATTATATCCTACCATACATGATCGAAACTTCTTATTTGTATCAAAATAAATTAATGAATATTTCATGTATTCTTATCATCACATAAGGAATATCAAGAAGAATTATTAGGTGATGAGATAAATATTTCATGAATACAAGGAATTGCATAAAAATCATATCATAAGTGTTTCATGTATTCATATTATCACATGAAGCATACAAGACAACAATGCAAAGAATCACAAAAGCACTTTATTTTTGCATAAGAAATCTCATTGTATTATGATTTATAAATTCTTTCTCTACACATGAATCATAGGAGATATGTATGTGAAACAAATCTTTGCAAAAACACTATCATCCATATTTCAAGATGGAATTTATAAACAGGAATCATTTCATCAAATCCATTTCAGAAAAATATTTTTCATAAGTGTATGAGAAAATTCGATTGTTAGGATACCAATTGTTAAGCGAATCCGAAAATAAAATTAACACTTTCATGCATTCGGACAAGATTTTGCTATAGATTTTCAAGTTCAATCATGAAGATAAAACATGCTCATGATCATAAAAACACATAATTTCCAATATGTTATTAAGGCATATAATAGTGTAAAATCATCATGGCAATTAAGTGATTTGAACATTGAATCAAGAAAGTCCGAAAAATAATCTTAACAAGTTCATGCATTCGAGCACATTTTTGCCATAGTTTTTCAAATACACTTATGAAAATAACACATGCTTATCATCATGTATAACTTAAAATCTCATGCATAAAATTGTTAATCAAAATATTTAATTTCATCATTATGCATTTCTTCAAATCAAACATGATTTTTTTTAATCAAAATCGAGAAATAACAATGGAAATCAGCGTAATACACATTATTACTTCTTAACCATGATTTCATATTTTCAATCAAGATTATTTTATTTGTTTATCATAAAATATGCAATATTATCATTTTCGAAATTACTTAGCATGATCATAATTTTTTTTTTTAACATGTAATTTTTAAGAAAATTAATTCTAAACTAAAAGAGAAAATACATCATGAAAGCATCAAGTAATTTCAAAATAAATTAGGGGGATTTCGATTACCTCATCATTGAAAGCGATTAAGGTGTAGTTTGCCACCTCACCTTTCTTGATTTTCTCCTTGTCTTCAGAGGAGCTCGATTCATCCCATTTTGTGTTCTTCTTCTTTGGCCTCTTCCTTCATTCAAGTTTATTATTTATTTTAGATTTTTATTTAATAAACTTATTAAGATTTAGTGTTCAAAGTTCAAGTTCATCATTGTCCTCATCACTTGAGTCATCGCTCAAGTGGTATTCATTTGTCCGGAGTTCCAAATCCTTTCTATTCTTTGGAAGGTGATTTTGTTCATCATGTTCATCATATGCATTATGCACCATTTCATATGTCATCAACGAACCAATTAGTTCTTCAAGTGGTAAGTTGTTTAGGTTTTTAGCTTCTTGTATTGCAGTTACTTTTGAATCCCACTTCTTAGAAAGAGAACGCAAAATCTTGTTTACGAGTTCAAAATCCGAAAAATATTTTCCAAGAGCTCTTAAACTATTGACGACATCCGTGAAACGGGTGTACATGCCGCCTATAGTCTCGCTTGGTTGCATTCGAAAAAGCTCAAAATCATGCAATAAAATATTAACTTTCAAGTCTTTGACTCTACTAGTTCACTCGTGCGTGATTTCAAGTGTTCGCCAAATGTCAAAAGCCGTTTCGCACGTAGAAATCCGATTGAACTCATTTTTGTCCAAAGCGCAAAATAAGGCATTCATAGCCTTTGCGTTTAAAGAAAAATACTTCTTCTCCAAATCCGACCATTCGTTCATCGGTTTAGAGGGAAGTTGAAAACCATTTTCAATGATATTCCATAAATCCAAATTCATAGAAATCAAGAAAACTCTCATTCGAGTTTTCCAATAAGTGTAGTCCGTCCCATTGAACATGGGTGGACGTGTAATAGAATGACCCTCTTGGTTTCCGGAGTATGCCATCTCTCTTGGGTTTTAATCCGTTTGAGAGTTAACACCGCTCTGATACCAATTGTTAGGATCAAGAGCACTAAGAGGGAGGGGGTGAATTAGTGCAGCGGAAAACCTTTTACGATAAAAACTGCGTTCGTTCGATAAAAGTGATTTCGGTAAGAAAGCCGATTCGTAAATCACTTCAACTTTTGATTAAGCGAAATGCAGCAATGATATAATGTAGTTTGCAGTTATGATTCAAATCAGATAGTAGGCGCAAACTGAAATATGATATCCGTACGAAGAAACTGATTTACGTCTAAATGATGATTCGTAAATCACTTGATTAAGCAAGATGCAGTTTAAGCAAGGATATAAAGGTAGTTTGCAGTTATGATAGAAATCAAAACGTAAACGCAAACAGAAATATGATGATCGTACGAAAAAGCTGATTTACGTCTAAATGCCGATTCGGAAAGTGCAAAGCTGGAAACCTGATCGTATATGCGCAGAAAGCAGTAAGCTTTTGAAGAGGTTTGCAGTAAAGATAATATGCTCAAAGTAAATGGAAACTGAGATTTAGAGTGGTTCGGTCAATCTTGACCTACTCCACTTTTGGCTTCCTCCACCGACGAGGTTACCGACGTCAACTAGAGGCCTTCCTTCAATAGGCGAAGGCCAACCACCCTTTTACAGTTTCACTCCTTTTGACGGGCTTAGGAGACAACCCTTACAAAATTTTCTCTCCTCTCTTTACAACTCAGAACTTGGAAGAAAAGAGGGAGAAGAACTTTTGGCCTTTACAACAATTTTGAGCTCTAAAAATCACAGAACAAGATCAAGATTTCAGTGTAAGTTCATGCCCTTTCAATGCTGAATGGGTGGGGTATTTATAGGCCCCAACCCAGTTCAAATTTGGAGCTCAAAATTGTCAATTCCCGGAATTCTGGGATCAGGCGGTTGCACCTCCTGACTGAGGCGGTTGCACTGCCTGGCAGAGCTCGAAGACTGAGCCTTTGGGTGGTGCTACCTCCTATCAGGGGTGGTTGCACCTCCTGCCAGAGCTCGAAGACCGAGCTCAGGCGGTTGCACCTCCTGGCAGAGCTCGAAGACCGAGCTCAGGTGGTGCCACCTCCTATCAGGGGACGTTGCACCGCCCAGTCTCGCTCGGAGACTGAGCCCAGGTGGTGCCACCACCTGGCTGGAGCGGTTGCACCTCCCAGTCTCGCTCGGAGACTGAGCCCAAGAGGTGCAACCTCCTGCCTTGGGCGGTTCAACCGCCTGGCAGAAATCAGGGTCCGAATGGGTTGATCCATTCGGCCCAATTTGGGTTTTTCAAGGGCCCAATTGCCCCAAGATTAAGTTAATGGGATCACCTCCCATTTCCAACTTAATCATTGTGCTAACTATGATATTCCCTAAGACATTTACTACAACTTGCTCCGGTGCGTCAATCGCTTCTTCCGGCGAGCTTCCGACGAACTTCCGTCGATCATCCGATGAACCCTCAGTGATGCTCCTGTGGACTTCCGGCAAACTCCTGGACTTGCGACGATCCACTTGGCGAGTTCCAATGAGCTTCTTTGGCAAGCTTATGGACTTCTCGGATTTGTTCCCGCAGAACCTCCGACGAATGTCCGAACTTCCGTCGAACTCTCGAACTCCCAACGTGATCATTGTCTTGACTCCGGCGCAACTCCTGCTGCATGTCTTTCTTCCATCGTAGTTAATCCTGCACACTTAAAACAAAACTTCGATCGAAACAATTAATCCTAAGCAATTAACCAAGTTATCCGGCATGTCATTGGTCCCTCGACGCTTCGTCCGATTCTTCGGCGCATCGTCCTCTCCGGCAGCCTATTGCCCAATCAGTCAGTTGACTCTGCAACTCCAATATCCTTGGCACAATACCCGCTCTTCTTGGCCCGATGCCCGAGTCCACAGCCCGAAGCCTTCTGTCGATACGTCGACCGATCCACTAGCCCGCGTCCAATCTTCTGACATGTTCCTCCGGCACAACATGATTTTCTTGCTTTAATTGTCTCATCCTGATCGAAGCATCCTGCGTCACTCAAAATGCAGATTAAATCATAAACATATATCAAGTAGTTTCATCATCAAAATATGAGATTCAACATTATTAACAAGTTCAAAGTTCAAAAAACATTTGTCAAGAGCTTTTAAACTATTGACGGCATCTATAAAATGGGTGTACATGTCAACAATAGTTTCGCTTGGCTTGATCCGAAACAACTCATAAGTATGAACTAAAAGATTTATCTTTGACTCCTTTACTCTACTAGTACCTTCGTGAGTGATTTCAAGTGTGTGCCAAATAGCAAAAGATGTTTCACAAATAGACACTCGATTGATTGCCTTGGCATTTAAAGCGAAATTCTTCTTCTCCAACTCATTCCAATCGTTCATTGGAAGATGAGACTTTTGAAAGCCATTTTCCATAATGTTCCATAACTCAAAATCCATAGAAATTAGAAAAATCCTCATTCTAGTCTTCTAATAGGTGTAATCCGTCCCATTGAACATGGGTGGAAGTGTACTTGAATGACCCTCTTGGTTATCGGTAAATGTCATCTCTCTTAGGTTTCAAACCAAACGAGAGTAACCTTACTATGATACTAATTGTTAGGATCAAGAGTGGCACTAAGAAAGGGGGAGGGGTGAATTAGTGCAGCGAAAAAAGTCATCGATTTTGTAAAATATTCGTTCGTTTAAAACCAATCTCGGAAAGTGCTTAACTTTAGAGTTAAATGAACTAGCAATTAACTTAGAAAGTAATGGCAGTAATGAAAAGCAGAATGAAAATGAGCACACCAGAATTTATAGTGGTTCGGTCATTGTGACCTATATCCACTTTTGATTCCTCCTCCGTCGAGGTCACCGGCGTCCACTAATGGTCTTCCTTCAATAGTTGAAGACCAACCACCTCTTTACAACTCTTTCTCCTTTTCACAGGTTTAGGAGATAACCCTTACAAGCCTCACACCTCTCTTGAATGATCATAACAATAGAGAGGGAGGAGGAGAACTCTTTGCACTTTTACAACACTTTCATACCTCAAGACTTCAATATTTTGTCCACACTTTCGTTCCCTTTCATACAGAAAATGATATGGTATTTATAAGCCCCAATGGCTTCAGAATTCAAGCCAAAAAGTGTCATATCCTCGGATTTTAGGGTACTGGCGGTACCACCACCTGATACTCTGACATTGGGTGGTATGACCACCTGATAGAGCTCTAGCAGTACCATCACCTGACAGGGGGTGGTACCACTGCTTGGCAGCATTAACTATCAGTGGTACCACCGCCCATACCACCTGGGAGACTAAGTCAGCGGGAGGTGCCATCGCCGACCTTGACTTCAGGAGGTGCTGAATGGGTTGTTCAATCAGCCCAATTTAGCCCTGTTAAAGGTCTAGTTTGCCCCTAACTGAGTTAGTGGGATTATCTCCCAATCCTAACTCAACTTAATATCTAACTATGATAATTCAAAACATTAACTAAGCAATCTCTGTCCGGTATATCAATTGTTCTCTCGGCGAACTTCCAGCGAACTTCTCGGTGAACTTTGTTGGGAAATCTTGGGGGCGACATCACATGTGCAGCAAAAGAACAGAAAACAAAATCCTTAATTCCCAAATATATGTTTGTTGTCGTGCGAAGATTGGTACGTAAAATCTGCAAGAATTAAAATTACGTATAGAATAGATTATATTACCTAGGGAGATCGTATATCCCTGAATCCTTGCAGATCTCTAGGAGAGAGTGAAGGAGGTCAAGCACCCTCCTCTCTAGCGGTGATCCACACAGCAGGGCTGCGACGACGCTCCTCAAAACTCCAGGCTTACTTTGAGGTGGAGAGGGGAAGGAGAATAGGAGAGGCAATCAAATGCTTTAGCTCATGAACCACTGAATCCCTCATATTTATAGAGGTCCCCTGTCAACTTAACCATAATGGATCCTCCCATATTGGGTATTGGATCTCCATCCAACTACCCAAGCCTATTAGATTAGTGGATCTCTATCAAATAATCTCTCATGAGCTCCTATTGGATCTTGTCCATGGTATCCAATAATTTAGGGGCTTATTAGATATCCAATAAGATAGGGGCTCCGGTGGATATCTCATATCTGAACTATTGAAAAATCTTATGGGCGACATCACATGCGCAGCGGAAGAACAGAAAACAAAATCCCCTATTCCCAAAGAGATGTTCATTGTCGTACGAAGATTGGTGCACAAAAATCCGTGAAACTTAAAACTGCATATAAGATAAATTGTGTTACCTAGGGAGATCGTATATCTTTGAATCCTTATAGATCTCTATGAGAGGGTGAAGGAGGTCAAGCATCCTCCTTTCTAGCGATGATCCACACAGCATGGTTACGACGACGCTCTTCAAAACTCTAGGCCTGCTTTGAGGTGGAGAGGAGGAGGAGAATAGGAGAGGCAAGCAAAGGCTCTAGCCCATAAACCACTGAATCCCTCATCTTTATAGAGGTCCCATGTCAACTTAACCATAATGGATCCTCTCCTATTAGGTATTGGATCTTCATCCAACTACCCAAGCCTCTTAGATTAGTAGATCTCTATCTAATAATCTCTCATGGGCTCTTATTGGATCTTATCCATGGGATCCAATAATTCAGGGGCTTATTAGGTATCTAATAAGATAGGGACTTGGACGGATATCTTATATCTGAACCTCTATTCATCGCAATACCTGCTATATGTGTGTGCCCCTCTAGGCCCAATATCGAGCTGGCCATGAGTCATAACTGTTAGAACTCCTTTTGGCTTAGTGAATTATTATCTTCATAATAATTCACTCGACTCATCGACTACAGATGTACTAGGCCAATACGCCGTAGTCCCCAAACAATACATGGGAATCAAATCTATTGGACCTCTATCCTCAGTTACCATGTATCTATAGTCCTTCTTAAGGAACACCGCTCTCTTGGCTACAAAGACCTTTTAGTCCTTGAGATGATAGAAATAATACCCACAAGTTTCCTTAGGGTATCCCACGAACTTGCACCGCTCCGTCCTAGATTCCAACTTATCGGTGTTGTGTCTTTTAACATGGGCAAGGCAGCCCCAAATCTTAACAACCTTAAGATCAGGCTTTTTCCCTTTTTATATCTCATATGGTGTAGACACTACCGACTTAGTTGGAACTTTATTCAGAAGGTAAGCAGCGGTCTTTAGGGCATATCCCAAGAATAAGATGGGTAGGTCAGCGAAACTCATCATGGACTGTACCATGTCTAACAGCGTACGATTCCTCCTCTTATATATACCATTAAGCTAAGGTATATAAGGAGGTGTCCATTGGGATAAAATCTCATTGTCCTTGAGGAACTGGGTAAACTCTGTACTTAAGTACTCACCTCCTTGATCTGATCGAAGAGTCTTAATACTCTTTCCAGTCTGGTTCTCCACTTCATTCTTATACTATCTGAATTTCTCAAAAGCCTCAGACTTGTATTTTATTAAGTACACATATCCATACCTTGAGAAATCATCAGTAAAGATAATGAAGTAGGAGTAACCACCAATGGCATGAGTTGACATGGGTCCACATACATCACTATGTATGAGTTCTAGCAACTTAGTGGCTCTCTCTCCAGTTTCACTAAATGGAGAGTTAGTCAATTTTTCACGAAGGCAAGGCTCACAAGTTGCATATGACTCATAGTCAAATGGATCTAGATATTCATCCTTTAGCAACTTTTGAATCCTTCCCTCATGGATGTGACCTGGCCTATAATGTCACAGGTATGCACTATTCACCTCATCTCGTTTCCTCTTAGACACACCTACATTCATGATATATGGAGTAGTGTCTAGCATAAATAAACCATTATGCAATGTTCCTTTCGTGATGATCTTATCATCTAATAATATTGAACAACCATTATTCTCAAAAACTAATTTATATCTACTAATTGTCAAACATGAAATGGAGATAATATTTTTGATACTAGAAGGAACAAAATAACATGTATCTAATGCAATAATAGCTCCACCAGGCAGATGTAGGGCGACCTCGCCAATAGCTACTACAGTAACTTTTGCTCCATTGCCCATCTTGAGGTTCATCTCGCCTCTCACCAATCTCCTAGGCCTTGCTAGAACCTACAACGAATTGCATATATGATAAGCACTACCGGTATCCAATACCCATGTATTATCATAAGAGTCTGACAAATGGAGACTGATCATGAATGTACTTGAAGCTTCTCCAAGCTTCTATTTCATCCTTTCTACAAGGTACTCTTTGTAGTTCCTCTTCTAGTACCCATCTTTGCCATAGTGGAAGCATTGGCCTTTGTCCTTTGCTGGGTCTTTCTTAGCAACCTTTACTTTTCCTGGTCTACCCTTGCCCTTGCCCTTCTTAAGAGACTTTTCTACTTTCCTTTTCTTTCTAGTCTCACTAGTGTAGAGAACTAGTGTCTCTTTCTTGATAGTACTCTATGCCTCCCTCAACATATTAAGGAGCTCCAGGAGAGTCACCTCAAGCTTGTTCATATTAAAATTCATTATGAACTGTGAAAAGGAATCTGGTAGGAACTGAAGCACAATGTCCACACACAAAATATCCTCTAGGACCATTCCCATACTTGTGAGTTTCTCTATCTACTCAATCATCTTTAGGACATGGTTCTGAACCGGTATCTCCTTAATCATCCTAGGGCGAAAGAGGCTCTTGGATATCTCATATAGCTGAAGTCCTTCTCCATTCCTCAAACAGTTTACGAACACATAGGAGAATGAATTTGGCGTCCATCTTTTCATATTGTCTCTGCAACTTAGGAGTCATAGAGCCCAACATGTAACACTAAGCAAGAGTAGAGTCATCAATGTACTTCACGTAGCGAGCGATCTCATCATCGCTTGCCCCTTCCTCGGGTATATGCATCACTATATCAAGGACATACGTGATTTTCTCCGCCGTGAGAACAATTCTCAAGTTGCAGAGCCAATCCGTATAATTTGGACCAATGAGGCAGTTGACATCAAGTATGCCATGTAAGGGATTTAAAAGTGATATTTTCTAAAAATAAAGATGTAGTAGAAATAAAATAACATGTAGATTTTACAGAAATAAATAATCAAGATATGGACTTCTATCTTAATATACTCCCAATATTTTACTAGCGAGTCATGCGACACCCTCAGCACATGAAACGGAAGTCTCCGGCAAACATCTAGTAGGGATCAGGATCCGATCAGTGTCTTAGTGTAACCTCGAGGGACTCGACCAATCACACTAAACCCGAAAGGTAGGCAACTCTTGCCGATCACGACTCCTTGTGATTCTCGTCCTGTTCAGCCTCCGAATCACCATGGTCTCGAGGGACTCGACCAACCATGATGTTCGGTTAAGACAACACCATCGTTACAAGATGAGTCTGATTCAATGATATACCCTCGAGGGACTCGATCAAGCATATCATATCCTCAGGTCACCGGTGACATCTCTATGTCGTAAGCAAGATATCGAATCGCGATATAGGTGAGCCTCGAGGGACTCGACCAACTCAACCTATACCGGGAATCAGACTATACCTATAACGATGGAAGGCCACATGGGTTAATCTAATTACCTCACGTTTACCAACTTAATATTATCGAGAGAGGGGTTTCTATGATTTGGTCTCCTAATATGATATGTCACACATATATATATTTAATATATATCTACATCGCATGCAAATATATATGCATATCTAGTAGGTATATAAGCAATCACACCAGATGATCATGGACCACAACCTAATGTGATCAAACCTGAGCCAGTGGGCCTAATCACTCACATCAAGATCTATGTATGCAACGATGCATCTCTATGCCCTGTGATTGTCCATCTCGTCCTCGTCGGTTTTGTCGACATCTCGACGCATCTCTATGCCCTGTGATTGTCCATCTCGTCCTCGTCGGTTTCGTCGACATCTCGACGCATCTCCATGTATTGCGATCGTCCATCTTGTGGGTCCCACTATCGATTCCACGCTCGCGCTGCGCCTCCTCGTGTGATTACAACTTAATCATAGGCATGCAGGCCCAATAATAAACAAGAAATAAAAATGGAGGCTCGCAGTCCCCAATAATAATAATCACAGGTACACACATCACACGGTCCATGATCATCCGTCCACATATCATACATCATATGTATAAATCATCATCATTTAGGACTACTAGATAATAATAAAAATAATAATCAATTAATCTTTTTAATTAATTAATATTTTCTGAATTCAAGAACATACAAAGATTTTTTTTTGCTTCTGAGGGGTATTTGCATAATTTGGACAAAAGGATAGAATTGGAATTTCTTAAATTCATAGGGGCAAAATTATCTTTTTGCTCAAAACCCTAAAACTCCCTATGCCTTGTTGGCTGCGGCTGCCGACACCCTACCGGCGGTAGCCCTATGCAGTGGGGGGGGCGGGGGAGCTGCCCTTGCCCGAGGGCGGCGCTGCCCTTGCAGGTGAGCGCCCCCGCGCGGTGCCCCCACCTGCGGGTGGTGCTGCCCCATGCAGCACCAGCAAGTGGTTGTGCTCGTGGGCATGGCGCCTACAGGCACCGTTGTCGCGCGGCGCCTCTGCCCGCGGGTCCAGCACCCACAGGTGCCGCCATTACATGCGGGCATAGTGCCCGCGCGCAGGTGGCCGTTGTGCCTACGACCCTGCTTGCGGGCACCGCTGCAGGGGGTTTGCCTACACGTGGCCGGCCTTGCGACTACCACTGCAGGCGGCCTGCCTGCACGCAGATGGCAGTGCTGCCATCTACGACGGCAGCAAGGGCAGCAACAATTCCAAAACACAACACACGTAGTTCAAAATCAATATATCGCACGAATAACCTGGCTCTGATACCATAGTTAAAAAATCTTAAGGGCGACATCACATACGCGGCGGAAGAACAAAAAACAAAATCCTCAATTCTCAAAGATATGTTCATCGTTATGCGAAGATTGGTGCACAAAATCCGTGAAACTTAAAACTAAATATAAAATAGATTGTGTTACGTAGGGAGATCGTATATCCCTGAATCCTTGCAGATCTCTAGGAGAGGGTGAAGGAGGTCAAGCGCCCTCCTCTCTAGCAGTGATCCACACAGTAGGGCTACGACGACGCTCCTCAAAACTCGAGGCCTACTTTAAGGTGGAGAGGAGGAGGAGAATATGAGAGGCAAGAAAAGGCTCTAGCCTATGAACCACTGAATCCCTCTTATTTATAGAGGTCCCCTATCAACTTAACCCTAATGGATCCTCCCCTATTGGATATTGGATCTCCTTCCAACTACCCAAGCCTCTTAGATTAGTGAATCTCTATCTAATAATATCTCATGGACTCTTATTGGATCTCGTCCATGGGATCCAATAATTCAGGGGCTTATTGGATATCCAATAAGATAGGGGCTCCGGCAGATATCTCATATCCGAACCTCTATTCACCGCAACGCCTGCCATATGGGTGTGACCCTCTAGGCCCAATATCGAGCTGGTCATGAGTCATACCTATTAGAACTCCTTCTAGCTCAGTGAATTATTATCTCCATAATAATTTACTCGACTCATTGACTACGGACGTATTAGGCCAGTACGCCACAGTCCCTAGATGATACAGGGGAATCCAATCCATTAGACCTGTCTGTCTTCAGTTACCATGCACTATAGTCCCTCATCCATCTAATATCTCATAGACCATATATTGGGTATGGTGTTGTTAGACTCATACGGTTTCTACTCGAGTCTTGCTCTAATCGGATTCTCCCGAAGAACTCTTTCTCTCTCAATCTGAATGACCCTGGCTAGGGATTTGTTTGAGCAAGAACACATAGGATATTCCTCGAATGACACCAAGAGTAGATGTTCCTCTATCGACATTCAATAGCCCTCGTAAGGTTGATTACCACTCCCGAAGACCGGTTGTGCTAGATCTGGGACTTCCAAACCTATAAGTCTGGTATCGAAGAGTGGAGCACTCATACAGGACATCCTTCATGTCTCAAGTCTAAGGACCAGATACACCATTGGGATCATGGAATCACTGTTTGATAATAAAGCATCATTAACCATCCAACATTCTATAAGCGAATCAATCAATGAACTCATTCCCCAATGAGCACCTGTATTGTATCCCTAGTGTCCCCACATGAGCAACTATGAGACCAACTGCATCCATCATATGGATTGGTATACAACACACCAGTCTGTCTGATTATTTCGATGTCTCTCTCAAGTAACCTATGACCAGGATTATTTAGGATATGTATTTAAAGGCGAATCGATCTCATTATCATGATCTCATCATGATCCGATTCACATTATACAGATCCAAAGACATCACAATATATATATATATATATATACATATATATATATATATATATGCAATAGTCAATATAAAGTGATAAAATGCCAAAATATAATAAGCAAAAAGACTACGTGTCAAGTCACACATGCCATCACTCACGTGATTAGCTTGTAGGGCACATATGACTAGCAAACTTTCAGCGAACTCCCGATGAACTCTCAGCGAACTCCCGACGAACTCTCAACGAACTTCCAACGATCTCTTAGTGAGCTCCTGACAAACTCTCGGCAAGCTTCCGATAAACTTTCGGTGCATCGTCCGAATCTTTGACGTATCGTCTGATCTTTGAATCCGGCCCAACATCCGCTTTATGCCTTCATTGCTATCGTAATTAATCCTACAACACTTATCTAAACATATGGATTAGATCAAACACTTTATTAATTGATTTCATCATCAAAATCCAAGATTCAACAGGTACCATCACCCAAACCACCTAGGAGGCTAAGCCTTAGGTGGCTCTACCGCTTGATGTAGCTCCAAGTGGCTGAATGAGCCATCCAACCAGCTCAATTCAGTCCTATTTAGGGCTATTTAGCTCCTAATTGAGTTAGTAGAATTTTTTCTAAAATTAACTCAAAATAAAGTCTTAACTACGATAGTTAAGGCTAATACAATTACGAAACAAGCAATCTAAGTTGTCCGACATATTAATTATTCAACCGAACTCTCGATAAACTTCTAGCGAACTCCCGGCAATCTTTCAGCGAGCTTTCGACGAACTCTCGGTGAACTTCTGACGAGCTTTCACTACATCATCCGATCCTTTAGTGTATACCTCGATTCATCGGGCCTAATGTCCAATTATTAACTCCTACACAATATTCGATTCTTTTTTAATTAGTTTATATTTTTCACGATCGTAATTAGTCTTGTATCACTTATCTCAACACATGTATTAAATCATTAATTCATAAAATTAATTTCATTATCAAAATGTATGATTCTATGATTCTATCAATATCCAACCTATTTAGTCATCAACAACTCACCTTTGTACGGATTATTTGGAAAGATCGTCGGATGGCAAATGCATCTTGTCCCCGACGCTACTCAATGGATTAGGTTCGGACATGGGGGTGTAGGCACACATCCACAAACATCTTGTAACCTCACCAGGCCTTTCTCCCCTGTCATTTCGGCCATGATGGTTGTCCTATGAGATGCCATCAATCGGGCAGCCTACTAGCACGCTTCTACCCTGTGATTTGAGCCATGATGATCGTACTTTTAATGCCATCAACCAGGCATCTTATTAGCACCACCATCGGCGAATGGACACGACGGGCGTACTGGATATAATCGGCTCGGCAGGAGATGGCTTGGAATTGTGCTTGCTGTTTCCGCATTTTTGATGCTACGACTGCTCTCTGAAACCTTTTTTGTTTGATCAAATTTATGCAACTGATTAATCGTAGCTAGTGTGAATGAATTGAATGAAAGTTTTTTACTGCATGACGATTGTGCAGGACTTCACTATCATCATTTCTTCTGTTGAATCGGTCCTTTATTCCGCTGACTCTTGTTTGATGAATGATCTGCTTTTGAGGCCAAATGCTCAGCATACAGGCTTATCGTAGACATAGCAGTGGGTATGCACCTTTCATTGAGATCAATTGTTTAGCTGAAATGCTTCATTCCTGATAATTTCAGTGGCTGATGACAATGCTACGCCATTCATTACTTCGCTAAGCCCCTCAGAAGTAGCAATATAAAATATCTAATTGATTCCGGTTTGGATACGATGATATTGTTTTCTGCAATCCAGCAAGTTTCTCTGCTTGCAAGAACTTAAATCATCGAGGAAGCAAGAAGGCGAACGATATGATGGAAGCTGGATCAGAAAATTTTGATGACAGTAGGGGGCCTTGTTGAAATGAAAGTGGTGGATCTTGGTCCTGTGGACTCAGATGAAACTTGCTGGAATGAAGCTTTAGCAGCCGCAACTCGCAAGCACCTTTGGCTTCCTGATCGTCCCTTGGGAATCCCATGTTAGATCAAGTCCCGTTGGTTCCGAAAACGATATCCAACATGAAACTTAACTTGGAATGATTGAATTGTAGTGCATGGCTAGGCTGAAACCTCGCAGCTATTAATTACTTCTTTATAGCTACCGGATAATGGACGTGGGCGTTCCTTAGCATTTAAACCTTGTCAACATATATACGAGATGGGGGATGACGACAACGTGGTGCGCACTCGAAATATGTTTGGCGCATGTACAATACTCGGGCCTGTCTGATGCTTTAGCGAGAGTGCGTGAGGTACGGGACCGCTTGGGTGCTAAGGTACGTGGAGGAGATTCACGGCCTGGGCGTGCCGAAAAGGACTGCGATGGAGGCCTATCTGCGGACACACGCGCACAAAACCACCGGACGAATTTAATTAAGCAGAGGAGCTGGGATAACATCATCTGTTACACTATATGTATGCACCATCCCTCGAATGTAAACTGCTGACGTCTGAGCTCACGGGCATCTTCACTCGTGCCAATGAACTGGGTGAAGTGACGGAAACCGTGACATGCCAGCCCAGCGGCCCGGAGTCGGTGCAAGACCTTTGCATTTCAATTTTCTCGATGTCTTTATTGGTTGCAGCAAGTCTACCTTTAAAGATGGAGGAGCAAATTACGTTGTTGTCCATCTGCCTTCTTTTACTACTCGACTCTTAAGTGTCCTGGTAGAGAGGAGCTCATGTTCGGAAAGGATCCCATAAGCATATCTCTTGGGTTTATGCATGCTTAACTAATCAACTATAATAATCACCGTCATTCTCATAAAATACTTATTAAGCTTCTAAATACTTGGTGTGATGTTTGAGCATTAAGCGGTTAAAGTTCATCGATAAAGGAACATATTTCTTTAACCGCGACTCTTACAAACTTGGGGTCCGGCTCACATACTTGGGTGCCGCTGAGCTGAGACGATGCAGCAACGTTTTTGTGTCTCTGTTTCTTGCGTTTGTTTTAGAAAAAGGGCAAAGAAGATTTGGGGACGGGGAAGGGCAGCTACCTGCCATCGCTTCCTCCTCTGCCTGCGTGATTAAACCTCTTTGGTCTGTCTCGAAATCGCAGCGCCAATGGCGGCCACCTCGAGGTATTGGATTGTCTCCCTCCCTGTCCACACCTCCGCCTCCGCTACCTGGAATCGCCTTCGCCAATCCATCTCCAAGAACTCCTTCGACACCCCGCTTTATCGTGTAATCCATCCCATACCCTTCTTGCTGTCTCTCGCTCTTGTTATTGTTACCGTTCCTTCAGGTTTAAGTCTCTTATCGATTCGGTTCTCGGTCGCAGTTTACCATGCCGGATCTGCGAGTCGGCACCCTAGATTCCCTTCTCGCCCTCAGTGATGACCTCGTCAAGGTGATTCTTTTAGCATGTTCGGAGCTTTCGAGACTTAATTTTGCTGTAACGTTGAATTTGCTGGGTTTGGATTTGCAGTCGAATGCTTTTATAGAAGGAGTTACTCATAAGATCCGACGCCAAATCGAGGAGCTCGAGAAGGCGTCGGGCGTAGAGGTTGGTGCTTTAACCGTGGATGGGGTTCCCATCGATTCATACCTCACGAGGTCGGTCTTCTGTGCATCAACGATGAATCCGAGTGTTTTTTTCCTTCTTCTCTTTTTGATGATCGAAGTTATTGGTAATGGCAGCCCCACTGGGAAAGTTAATGATTTCGATGGAATGGCAGGTTTGTTTGGGATGAAGGAAAGTATCCCACGATGTCTCCTCTGAGGGAACTCGTTGACAGCATTCATGTCCAAGTGGCTAAAATTGAGGACGACATGAAGGTCATTTTGATAGATCTCTCCTTAAAGATATTTGTTGATAGTCCACTGTGCTTCAATCAGATATGTTTCTAGAAATTCTCACCTATTATATTTCAGCTAGCAATAATATTATCTTTTTTGGTTAATTATGCTTAACTATGAATTAGATTGCATATAATACCAAAGAGATCATAGTCAGCTCTACTTAGAATTCTACCCTGGTGATGCTTTTAATGATCTACCAATTCCTGTTCTTTATGAAGGAATCTAACATTACAATCTTTTGTTCCAGATGGTTCTGGTTAACATGAACCTCTCAAGGATGAAGCATCCTACTGAATTAAACCCCTCTGTCTACCAAATCTCCACAGGCAAATGTATCAAAAGAAGAATAATCTTCACATGTAGAGGCTTAATTCTTTGAACAAACAAGAACAATATACTAGTTAGGTTAATGCAATTAGGATCATCAGGGAATGGTGTTTCTTTACTAGGTGTTTCAAATCTTTGGGGCCTTGTGCTTTATTTTCACATATAAATTTTACAAATTTGCATATTTCATTTGGCAGAGGGCTGGAATAAAATATCGACTTGCATATTACCTATATGAGTCAGAATTTATCGCAAGTACCTCTGTTAGATCTGACTGTTGTTTCATTTGGATATTGGCTCTAATTATAGTCCAATTTGGTGAGTACTTAATGATAAATATTTGACTAAAGAAAAAGTTCTACCGGAAGCAGTTTTTTTACTTGTTTGCTCACTGTCTCTTTCCAAACATACTTTTTGTTATTATGCTTTTCATTGCTTGCAGAACTGCTATGGCAGCAAAGCTACTGCTAATCGTTACTGCTATTGTTTGTAGCCTGAGATTATTCCAAGCAGTCTTCTGATCATTCAGATTTGACTTATACTATGAGAAACCAGAAATAAGCAAAACTACATACATGGTTTCGAAAGCCTGAATTATAACCAAAGGTTCTTGCAGTTTTGAAGTTCTGACCCCTGTTTTCCGGCTTGTTGTACCATTGTTGTCAATATTTCCATTTATATGGCTTATACTCTTGTGGTTTTCTTGAGGATAAAAAAAGATGTCTGTTTTAATTTTGGAGGGCAAACACCATGATTTTTGGTGACTTAAGTTTAGCTTAGTATTGAAACTACTAGAAAATGTAAGAAAACAATGGTATGCCAATCTTTTGTTTTTTTCTCTTCCATCACACAGTTTTGGCAATCATTGATTGAGAGTTTACACAGTCATTGATTGACGGTTTACATCAGGAACCTTCTTTTTTTTTTTTTTTGCAGAGGGTTTTTTTTTAACAGTGACATTTAATTGGCTTCAATCTTTTTTTCCTCCAATGATCAAATCGAAATTTACATTTGCCAATATCATGCATGGGAAATTTCCTCCCGTTCATCTTATTCTAATGCAAATAAGATCTGTAAAAGACGGTAAAAGCCCAGGACAGCATACATCATTCAGTTCTTGAAAAAAGCTACTGTCGTGCTTTCATGTTAAAGATTATACTGGTTTTTGTAATTCTGCAGGTTCGTTTTGCAGAATACAGCAATATCCGTAGTCAGCTTAATGCAATAAACAGAAAGCAAAGTGGAAGGTATTAACTCTATCTAAAATCTTCTAAGGTGATACCAAAGGAGATTTTTATTTCCATTTCTTTATCAACAGCTTGCTTTTATAATGTAAGTCCAAGCTGTTATTCTGTCTATTGCAGCTTAGCAGTTCGGGACATTTCCAATTTGGTAAATCCAGAAGATATTGTAGCATCAGAACATTTGGTGACACTTTTGGCAGTTGTTCCTAAGTACTCTCAGAAGGACTGGCTCTCTAGCTATGAAACATTAACTACATTTGTGGTAAAATATTCTAGTATAAATTGATTTAATTATTTGTCTTTAAAATATAATAGATCCCTTTTCTAAAAGATATGTTTATCTTACTTTTCTTATCTTCATTTTTGTTGCTAACATGCTCATGACTGGAGGCTTACTGACAATTGTTTATGGAAACTAATTATGCTAGATCTCTAAATTGGCAACAGAAGCATAGACATACAAAGAGCTAATGAGAAAACAACTGCACAGTGGTAACCTCTGGAAGTCCGTATAGAGATATCTTTTTGTTGTATCAAGAAGATTGCCTTTCTGGAAACTTAAAAAATCAGTTATTCAAGTGCCAAGGTCAACAGCTGTATCTACCCAATTGTTCAATCTCCTTCATCGACTTATTTCTAAAAACACTATTGGTATCCAGATATATTGAACATCCAGAAGCCTTTGGTGCTAACTGAAACTTCAAAATTTTGTAGTATGAGCTAGCATGGTACTGGGCTGCTTGATTTAAAGCTAGTGAATGGGCATACTTGCATTTTTAGAAGCTACCAAATGCCCAAAATTCTTGAACCTATTACTAGTAGCAGGTCCATTTAGTTCTTATGTACCAATCTGACCCATCATAATGGACTATTGTAACATATCTCCTTGAAGACTTGATGTCCTCAGCCATAATCATTTCTTAGTAGGCAACATGTGCATTATATGGCACTGCAACACTCACAGATGGGCCCTTTCAATTAGGGTCTAATAAAACAAAATTCATGATTCTAGGTCTATTCTGACATTAATTATCTTTTCAGAAATTTGGATATATAGGCCTTGACACATGGTACAAACTCATATCAAGTTACTCATCATTGTCTTCTAAACATATAAAATCCTGTGATAGAACTCAACATATTTGGTATGGGATTTTTGGTACACAAATGCCATAAACAATGGGCACAGCTATCTGTGCTTGCTTTCAGTTTCACAATAGCAAACGGTAGGGTGATATTTATCATTTATGGCTCAGATCATGTCTTCCTTTTTTTTTATTAAATATTTACATTCAAGCCTTGGATTTGTCAGGTTGTGTTCAGTTTAGGGTTAAAAGGGTTTAACTTTGTGGTTATTGGTTTAATTCACTAAATGTCTATAGAGTTAGGTAGGGCTAAATTAACTCAGCTAAAGTGGTTTAACCTAGATAACTTGGGTAAATCTCGTTTTGTTTGTTAATCTTGATAACCCACTCTTGAAAACCAAATGAAAATGGATGAACTTTGTTTGCCAGGTTAGGAAAATTATACCTTGTTATTTTAACAGCAAATTGGATGCAGCATTTGCGCAACCTGGGTGGTTTCATTTTCATCAGATCGAAGTAAATCTACACTTGAGTATTTTTATTTATTATTTTGTTTGGAAGGGCATAATAGTTGAAATCTATCATTGGTAGATTTCTTTTCTGACATGTATAAATATTTTTTTTTTGGTATAACCTGTAATATAGATGTTTTACGTATGTACCTTTGTCTACATCATCATGCTTTGGTGATGCTTTATTTTACTTTCTCTGGACTTAATCTCAAGCTCTTTCTTATTTTGGGCCTTATAAGTAACAAATGAAACAACTACTTCTGACTCAGTATGCAATTGGGTCTGCTGACTTGTAAATTGCAAATTTGGTGACTTAAATTGTCTCACATGTACTGAATTAAACTTTTATTACTTTGTTGCAGATTTTTTTTTTCCTTTGTCTCACATGAAATGATAAATTTTGTTTGCTCAATATAAAAGAGTATCAATCAGCATATGTATACAGCTAAACAAGGATTTACTTTGAAGACTGTAAACTGGAATTGAATAGCATTTGCTCTTCTGATGTAAATTTAACCCTTGATAGCCACTTGAATTTATTCAGGTGCCTAGGTCAACAAAGAAGTTACATGAGGATAATGAGTATGCTCTTTATACCGTGACACTCTTTCGGAAGGTTGCTGACAACTTCCGGAATAATGCACGTGAAAAAGGATTTCAGGCAAGTTTCTTTACGCAAGAAGATTTGCTTTAGTTATCTTGTGTCTCTTTAGAGGAAACATCGAAGTTCATCAGCATGTTAGAACTTTTCCTAGAGTTGTCAGAGAACTCACAGATGTGCATTTCTTTTCTTTTGAGATTTCTAAATGGTCAAGTTCTCTGGTGTTCTTTATTCACTTTGTTTTTAATGAATTTAGTTTTATGCTTCTTGTGGCTCAGATTCGGGAGTTTGAGTATAGTCCAGAAGCACAAGAGAGTAGGAAACAAGAGCTTGAAAAACTAATACAGGACCAGGAGAGCAAGAGGAGCTCTCTTTTACAATGGTGTTATGCCAGTTATGGAGAGGTACACTTAACGTTTCAGTTTAATTTGCTTATTGAATCTTCTTATGCTACAATTCTGCCATTATTTCTTTGTTTCTGGTTATTCAATTTTGAAGATTTAAAGCAGTGATGTCCACTGTCACAAAATTATTACAAGTTTATTATGGTACATGACTGAACCATTGATATTTTAAAAGATAGAAGATGGTTACTATTTTCTTGGTAACTTTCCTGTATCTGTATAGAAGTATACATGCCCATCTTCTAGGCATTAATTATGTTTGATTGGATGCATTTACTATAATGATTCTTGTATGTTCGTAAAGTGGCAATGATAGATTGTAACTTCAGAAGGAGAGAATCGATATAATTACTGAGTAAAAAGACCAGTTTGATCAAGTGAAGAAAAAAAAAGAAATAACAGTAGAAATTGCTTGTCATCTGAGGCCAGGAACTGGAGCAAGTTTGTTCCTAAAATGAGTTTGGTACCAAGATATGTCCATATAAACTACAATTTTGATGAGTTGGTGTTCGAAAATTGGGTAATGTAGACAATCCTTATGTTGCTGTTTCCATGTCTATGAGTTATGTTCAAGAGACCATGAATGTATATTTAAGACCACCTTTTTGATTGCCAGAGACATGCTTGATACTTATGGTCTGGGCACAGAGAAAAATTTTCTAAATATTTTAGTCACCAATCATTTTGTCATTGTGTTGCATTGTATATCCCTTCTGTTTCTCACATCTTTTCTTCATGTCCAGTTTGGCTGATGTTTTCTATTTTCTGTTGTTTAGTGGTTGTAAAAGCCAAGACATGCTTCTACAGCTCAAATTTAGTGTTTCTATTAACTACTATAGTGATTTATTATGTCAATTATTGTGGATAAACACATTATAATTTGTATCAATATGTTCAATTATCAATTGCTGTTGTTTGAATCTCATGAATGTACATTTTTTTCTTTCATAAATCTGTAACTAATGACTAGTTCTATTGATTTGTTTTCACATTACTTTCTATGGTTAAAGCTCAAGGCTCTGTGTGGTGCAATATGTCTGTCATATCCTATTAGAAATTTTGTTGTCAGTTGTGCTTCTTCAAAACGGTATCATGATCTTTTGCCTCTGCACCAGCCACCAGTTACAGGAAAGGATTGAATTAAACACTGGCTTAATAGCTCACTGACAATCATATTGATGTCAAATTATTGAAGTTTAACACAGTACTTCACAAATGAAGAGAAGATAGCTAACCACAAATATGTAAGATTGGCGACTTACTTGAAACACAAATTGTGGCAAGCTGTCAGAGTAATGTAGAGAGGCAAAGTTTTGCAAATGCCTTAAGCTGATGCATTATTGTTCACCAAAGTTCTTTGTTTTAATTGGTTTCCGTCATTTTCTCCTTTTGATTTGTTCCTGCACTGATGCTTTCTGTAATTATAAGATAGTGGTCATATAAATGTATCAGATATGGACATATGAAAAGAATTTTGTACTTGTATGTTTTATATAATGATTGTAAGAAGCATGTGGGATTTTGTACATTTGTGCTGCTCAAGTTTGGTAGGGATAAGAACAACACAACTACCAGCATTAAGCTGTATGTTATGCACTTGCATGGTACACAGACACTTTCACCAATGCATTCTTTGCTTTAATACATCACTTCTGCATGTGCATTTGCTTGCAGGTTTTCAGTTCTTGGATGCATTTCTGTGCTGTTCGTGTCTTTGCAGAGAGCATTCTCAGATATGGGTTGCCACCATCATTTTTGGTACTAAATCAATTTTCCCTGTTTTGATTAGAAATCTCCAGGGTAAGTTGTGACGCAATTCTGCTGGTGTCTTACAGGCTGTAGTATTGGCACCTTTGGTGAAAAGCGAGAAGAAAGTTCGTGGTATTCTAGAAGAGCTATGTGGAAATGTTAACAGGTAATATTATATGGTTGTTAATATTTCCATATTTAACTAGGATTAGGTATTCTCTAGAATATGTAGTTGTTGAGTCATCATACCGATGTGCCTAATTGAAAATCTTATTTGGACTTGATTTTGCTTAGTTCATCGTTTTTTCTCACTAACCTTTTTCTTTTTTTGCCGTTCAGCTCCTATTGGAAATCTGAAGATGAAATTGGCCTGGCTGGCATTGGTGGTGAAGCTGAGGCTTATCCGTATGTCTCCTTCACTATTAATCTTGTGTGATAGAAGAAAAGATTGAGCTGTGGATTTGATTGATCACAGATGAGTAAACTTATAGCTGTCAACACCATTGCACATTCTATTGTATTATATACTTATGACGTCATATGCCCAATATTTTTCATGTATGCGTTATTTTTCATAATTTTGTTCTACGTTCTGCTGTTCAATAATGTAATATTGTTGAAGTTGATTTTTGCACTCAACCTGAACGTCGGATCCTTGTCATTCAAATAAATGGCAATGGCTATTGCAATTAGATTCTGCTGGCTAAGCTTATGGTGTAACTGTCGAATTCGCCTGTTTTGTCATTGATTCGTAGAATTCCAACGCAAATATCGATGACAGATTTTTTTGCAGTACCGGACATGTTGATGCGGACACCCGCGGCGAACCTGCAATGTGGCACCTTTGTTGCTCATTGTTTGTCGTCATCCTTTTTCCGCATACGATGCTAACTATTGGCGAGGCATAGTGTAGCCGGACAGTCTCATTTTGGTTTGTAATTTGCTTGTTTTTAGGTTGTACATGCAGTTCGCAGAAATATTTCGTTGATTGCTAGCAAATCCCCAGTCCCTTTCTCTCATGCCACGGTAGGTTTTGGGTGTCGTTAGCTGGCAGAGAAAATGTCAGCTGCTACATTAGTAGTTGGAAGTTCAAGAAAATGTGAGCTATATAGTAGTTTAAGTTATGACACGTGGTATCAAAAGAGGTAAGCAACTAAAAGCGAGCCTGGCTCAACGACCAAGTTGACACCATGAAAAGAAAATAAATATGCTGAAGCAAGTAAGACTGCCTGCCAGCCACCCCTTTTGTGTGGCCGGGGGAACCAAGCCGGGAGCATTGAAGAAGGAAAGGCTATGATGTTCACAGAGAGAAAATTGAAGGGTCGAAGTAATTTCGCATACATTTTTGGGCAACTATTATTGTACAAGGGAAGAGATTTCAGATCGTAGCAGCCACTGAGTAGATGGAAGCTTATTAGTCGTGCATGTGATAATACATCTATCTATCTATATGACGCCTGACAGCAGCTCTCATGGCGTAAGATCGTTTTGGGGGAGTAATATATTTAGAGCAACATCCATAATTATGGAGCTAGGCTATAAAATTATTTGGCGACCACAACACGATCAATCGGTTGACTTGCAATCCTCGCGCGTGGTATTTGGGCTAAAGATTTTGGACTCCCCTGGGCTTGTCCTGCCCAGCGTACCACGCAGCATAAAAGAAAACTGTTACGTGGCAGACCTTTTTGTACGTCACTGCGTCTTTGAGAACCAAACTGCATCATCCCGGGGTGCTGCAGAGAGGCCTGCCGGCTGCTATATGCAGATTAATCCACGCTCCTCCGGGCGGTTACTTTCCGGGTCGGGGATGCCCAGGCGATGCGATTCATTCCCCGGCCTCTTTGGGCGACGGAGCTCATATGCCCAACCGTGTCTGTTCCCTCGAAACAGACACAGTTATGTCTCCCTCATGTCACGCTTCATCTAATAAATCACGCAAAAACAAAAAACAAAACGAAACGGAGAAAAGAACGCGAGAGAGCACTGAAGCCGATTTGATTCTGTGGTTTAATTGGAGCTCCCTCCCAATTATGCGCGGAGCAAAGCAATAGAAAGCATCCATCGTGAGTTTGTGATTCATGCCTATTGCTGTCACCAATTGTTGCCACATTGCTCTCTTTATGAGGTAGAGCGTTGACCAGACAAGTCTAGTTGTGTCAAGGACAATAATTCACATCATGCATTACTCGTCATGTTCGAAAGTGACGTACACTTTTTTATATTTGCTGATATCGGCCCCCAATTACGTAAAGAAAATGTCCGCAGTAGGATGTGTTTCTTTTAAATTATTATTTAAAGGTATTAAAAATTGATTTAATCTTAATCTATCACGATATGTCTAAAATAATATGACATTTTTTTTTTACTCATATCGAGGTTTAAATAAAAGAAGTTGATACCAAAGAAATATCATCTGAGAATAAAATTTATTATCAGATTGGTCTAGAGATTGTTTCATAGGATATAAATCGGTGAAAATATAGTATTGTTGAGGTAGATATCTTAAAGCATATCGAATACTAACAACATCCAAACATGATATGCTCTGATCAGTTTGGAGAAGAACAACGTAGTGTCGTCAAAGGGAATAGAATAATTCGTGGAAGAGAACGATCGTCAGAGAGGAGAACGACAAGTGATCACCAAACAGAACAAAGCAAAACAAAGATTAAATGTAATTATCTAATATTATGGGCATGTAGGAGGGAGGAAACCATATTAAAGGAGATGTCTTTGAGGAAACGTTACGGAGAAGGCTTTGATATCACGAAAGCAGAAAAAGGAGAGAGAGAAAGATGAAGAAGAAGTTTTACATTTTATTACACATATATTGTGTCTATTATTTACATAGTGAAAGATAATTAAATCGATCCCATAAATTAGGAGATTATATCAAATCAAGGGATATGAGAACCCTTTATGTATTACATAACAACTTTGACGGGTGTAAACAAAACAAAAATAAACACCTTAGTTGTAACTCGAGAAAATGAGCCAAAAGAATTCTTCTTTTTCATTACCTTGTCTCAATTATTTATTTTATTTTTATTATTATTATTCCCATTTCAAAATTCAATAAGCATCTGTGTCTTCTATCCTACTACAGATGCTTGTATGTCGAGGGAACATATTTTTACCTTATGATGTCATTTTCGACAAATAATATATTTGAAGGCTCATTTGCGACAATCATTCCTGGGTTCTAAGGTTGTTTTGTTTTTATATACTTCAGCCAGCTGTGTCTTTAACTTGTTCTCGCCTCTTTCCATCGCACGTATGGCGGATTGGAGGCCACCGATAACTCGGAGGAGCAAATAGGAAGCCTCTTCCGGAAGCATCCTCCTACCTGCTCTGTTCCTCTTGTTGGGGAATGAATGTGCCATGGCTGATGAGTCAGTATGGCTTGATCCACGGGTTGATATCGAGAGCCTCTTACTAGCTAAGCTGGTTGTTAGAACCGACTAGATCCTCGAGTCGGGGGTGGGTTGGTCGATGACTCACCACGGTGGCACCGGTCCACGACTCCCGAGGTTGGGCTGCCTTCCTATAAAAATGGCCTTCGTCGGGTGATCCCCGACTTTGGCCCCTCCAACGAGCAAGTCAATAGTCTCCCTTTTTCTCTCTCCTCGTTTGGAGGCCGGAATAGAGGTCTTTATACTGTCGTGAGAGGGTCGGTCGTACGTGGATTGGCGTGGTGGACACAGCACGACATCAGTACGGATTCTGGCTCGGTGTGCGGGGTGTTGCCGTCCCATGATTACCGTGGTGGACACAGCACGACATTAGACTGGCTGAGTGGCGTGCTCGGAGTCGGCGTTGGCGAGTCATAAATCGTGGGTTGTGATATGGTGACTTGGCGGAGGACCGGTGAATCATGAATTGAGGATCGAGTGGGAGCGACTCGGTTTGGAGACTGCGCTTGCGAGCCAAGTGACTATACTCGGGCTCACGGTTTGGGGCCGACAGGTCGCAGGTCGGGGGCGATCTGGAGCGACTCGGGCAGGATTGGAACTATGGGCCGAGGGATGGATCCCGGGCTAAGGTTTGGTGCCGGTGAGTCACAAGTCAGGGGCAATTTGGAGCGACTTGGGTAGGATTGGACCTGTGGGCTGAGGGATGGATCCCGGGCTTAGGTTTGGTGCCGGCGAATCGCAGGTCGAGGGCGATCTGGAGCAACTCGGGCAGGATTGGACCTGTGGGCCGAGGGATGGATCCCGGGCTTAGGTTTGGTGCCAGCGAGTCGCAGGACGGGGGCGATCTGGAGCAAGACGGGCAGGATTAGACCTGTGGGCCGAGGGATGGATCCCGGGCTCAGGTTTGGTGCTAGTGAGTCGCAAGTCGGGGGCGATCTGGAGTGACTTGGGTAGGATTGGACCTGTGGGCCGAGGGATGGATCCCGGGCTTAGGTTTGGTGCCAGCGAGTCGCAAGTCGGGGGCGATCTGGAGTGACTCAGGCAGGATTGGACCTGTGGGCCAAGGGATGGATCCCGGGCTCAGGTTTGGTGCCGGCGAGTCGTAGATCAGGGGCGATCTCGAGCAACTCGGGTAGGATTGGACCTGTGGGCCGAGGGATGGATCCCAAGCTCAGGTTTGGTGCCGGCAAGTCATAGGTCGGGGGCGATCTGGAGCGACTCGGGCAGGATTGGACCTGTGGCCCAAGGGATGGATCTCGGGCTCAAGTTTGGTGCTGGCGAGTCACAGGTCGGGGGCGATCTGGAGCGACTCGGGCAGGATTGGACCTATGGGCCGGGGGCCTTGTTGGGCGACACGCCGCATTTCGCCCGAAACCGGGGTGCCATGTGGCGGCCGGGCCCGATGAGATGCAGGACCAGGCGGGAAGCCGGATGATTTCTGGCGGGAGATTTTGGGTGACGAGGCACCTTTGGTGGGAGTCTCGAGGGCGGCAAATCTAGCGTATCCGAGGAGTCACAGCGGGTTTTAAATGTCACGTCCATCGCTCTCCTCGGGGAGCGTAATCGTTGCCCTAGCAGTGGGGCAGCCTGCCCTTTATAAGCTTCTCTTGAAGTAGTCTTTACTACTTTTGCTTGGTCCCGCATCCTGCACCTGGCTCCGTTCTTCCAGCCCTGAGGTCGGGATGTCTTCATCCTCCCTTTCGTCTTCCTCTTCTACATCTTTGCTTTCGTCTTCTTCTTTGACTTCTTCCTCTGGGGGCTGTTGGGAAATCTTGGGGGCGATATCATATGCGCAGCGGAAGAACAAGAAAACAAAATCCCCGATTCCCAAAGAGATGTTCGTCATCGTGCGAAGATTGGTACGCAAAATCCGCGAAACTTAAAACTGCGTATTGAGTAGATTGTGTTACCTAGGGAGATCGTATATCCCTATTTCCTTGCAGATCCTTAGGAGAGGGTGAAGGAGGTCAAGCGTCCTCCTCTCTAGCGGTGATCCACATAGCAGGGTTGCGACGACGCTCCTCAAAACTCCAGGCCTGCTCTGAGGTGGAGAGGAAGAGGAGAATAGGAAAGGCAAGCAAAGGCTCTAGCCTATGAGGCTGTGAATCCCTCCTATTTATAGAGGTCCCCTATCAAACCCTAATGGGTCCTCCCCTAGTGGGTATTGGATCTGCATCCAATAAGACAAGGGCTCCGTCGGATATCTCATATCCAAACCTCTACTCATCGCAATGCCTACCACATGTGTGTGACCCTCTAGGCCCAATATCGAGCTGGCCGTGAGTCATACCTGTCAGAACTCCTTCTAACTCAGTGAATTATTATCTCTGTAATAATTCACTCGACTCATCGACTACGAACGTACTAGGCCACTACGCCGTAGTCCCCAGACGATATAGGGGAATCCAATCCATTGGACATGTCTATCCTCAGTTACCGTGTACCTATAGTCCCTCATCCATCTAATATCCCAGAGACCGTATATCGAGCATGGTGTTGTCAGACCCATACGGTTTCTACTCGAGTCTCGCTCTAATTAGATTCTCCTAGAGAACTCTTTCTCTCTCAACCCGAATGACCCTGACCAGGGATTTGTCTGAGCAAGAACACATGGGATATTCCTCTCATGACGCCGAGAGTGGATGATCCTCTATCGACACTCAATAGCCCTCGTAAGGTCGACTACCACTCCCAATGACCAGCTGTACTAGATCTGGGACAGCCAAACCTATAAGTCTGGTATCAAAGAGTGGAGCACTCATACAGGACATCCTTGGTGTCTCAAGTCTAAGGACCAGATACACCACTAGGACTACGGAATCGCTGTCTGACAATAAGGCATCATCAACCATCCAGCATTCCGTAAGCAGATCAATCAGTGAACTCATTCTCCAATGAGCACCTGTACTGTATCCCTAGTGTCCCTACACGAGCAACTATGAGACCAACTGCATCCATCATATGGACGGGTATACAACACACCAGTCTGTCTAGTTATCATGATGTCCCTCTCGAGTAACCTATGACCGGGATTATTTAGGATATGTGTTTAAAGGTGAATCGATCTCATTATCGTGATCTCATCACGATCCGATTTCCATTGCACAAATCCAAGGACGTCACAATATATATATATATACATTTATGCAATAGTTATAAAGTGATATACGCCAAAATATAATAAACAAAAAGATTCTGTATCAAGTCACACGTGCCATCACTCACGTGATTGGCTTGCTGGGCACCTATGACTAGCAATCTCCCACTTGACCTAAAGCCAATCACCTATGTGTCTGATCCCCATCAGACCCCTGTGACGCTCAAAGACAATCTGAGACAATGGCTTTGTCAGTGGATCTGCAATGTTATCTTCGGATAAAACTCTTTCCACTGCTACATCTCCTCGGGTTACGATCTCTTTGATAAATTGGAACCTCCTCAGAACACTTCTGATGAGACCCGGGTTCCCTTATTTAAGTAATCGCCCCATAGTTGTTGCAATATAAGGAAGTCGACTTCTCGCTATCCGGAACGACTCCCAAATATGTGATGAACATCTTCAACCAGACTCCCTCCTTTGCTACATCTAATGCAGCAATGTACTCTGCCTCTATGGTCGAGTCAGCAGTGGTATCTTGTTTGGAACTCTTCCAGTACACTGCTCCTCCATTTAAGGTATACACATACCCTGAATTCGACTTGCTATCATCGACATCAGACTGAAAACTTGAGTTAGTATAGTCTTCAACCTTAAGGCTATTACCTCCATATACTAGTAAAAGATCCTTAGTCCTTCTTAAGTACTTAAGGATACACTTTATTGCTTTCCAGTGCTCCAAGCCTGGATCCGCCTGATACTTGCTCGTGACACTCAGAGCATGCGCTATATCAGGCCTAGTACATAGCATGACATACATGATAGACCCTATTGCTGAGGCATAAGGTATCATATCCATGTTCGCCCTTTCTTTTGGAGTTTTTGGGGACATACTCGTAGAAAGCGATATCCCATGTCTCATCGGTATGAGACCTCTTTTGGAATTTTCCATGCCAAACCATTTGACAATAGTTTCTATGTACTTGGACTGGGACAAGCCAAGCATCCTCTTGGATCTATCTCTATAGATTCTAATCCCCAAGATATAGGATGCTTCTCCTAAGTCCTTTATGGAGAAGTGTCTAGATAACCAAGTCTTTACTGTGGATAGCATTCCTACGTCATTCCCAATGATGAGGATGTCATCCATATATAATACCAAAAAGGTGATAACGTTCCCATTTACCTTCCTGTACACACAAGGCTCATCTTCGTTCTTAACGAAGTCATAAGATCTGATTGCCTCATCAAATCTTATATTCCAACTTCGGAAAGCTTGTTTTAGTCCATAAATGGATCTAAGCAACCTACACACCTTATCTGGGCAGTTCTTGGACATGAATCCCTCAGGTTGCATCATATATACTTCCTCCTTGAGGTTCCCATTGAGGAATGCAGTTTTCACATCCATCTACCAGATCTCATAATCATAGTGTGCTGCAATAGCCAATAGAATTCTGATAGCATTACTACGGGTGAGAAGGTTTCGTCGTAGTCAACACCTTGCCTTTGACGATACCCCTTAGCCACTAGCCTTGCTTTATAGGTCTCTACCTTTCCATCTACTCCGATCTTTTTCTTAAAGATCCACTTGCAACCGATGGGTACAATACCTTCGGGCGCATCAACTAGGTTCCAAACCTTATTGGAGTACATAGAATCCATCTCAGAATTCATGGCTTCTTGCCACTTCCCGGAGTCTATACTCATAATAGCCTCCTCGTAGGTCTGAGGATCAATATCCTCAACATCCTCTCCTCTAATATGTCCCACATATCTCTCAGGAGGATGCGATATCAGACCTGCATAAAGTTGAAACTTGTGTATTAGGTACCTGAACAGACTCGGGCTATAGAGTGGTGCTTGAGCTTGGTTCTCCAACCTCGCTCAACTCTATCATTCTCTCACTATCTTCGCCAAGAATGTGTTCCTTCTCAAGGAACACTGCTCTCTTAGCTAAAAAGACCTTTTGGTCCTCGAGATGATAGAAATAATACCCACAAGTTTCCTTGGGGTATCCCACAAATTTGCATCGCTCTGTCCTTGATTCTAACTTATTGGGGTTGTGTCTTTTAACGTGGGCAGGGCAGCCCCAAATCTTAACAACCTTAAGATCAGGCTTCTTCCCTTTCCATATCTCATATGGTGTAGACACTACCGACTTAGTTGGAACTCTGTTCAGAAGGTAAGCTGTGGTCTCTAGGGCATATCCCTAGAATAAGATGGGTAGGTCAGCGAAACTCATCATAGACCGTACCATATCTAATGGCGTATGATTCCTCCTTCCAAAGACACCATTGAGCTGAGGTGTATAAGGAGGTGTCCATTGGGATAATATCCCATGGTCCTTGAGGAATTAAGTAAACTATGTACTTAAGTACTCACCTCCTCGATCTGATCGAAGAGTTTTGATACTCTTTCTAGTATGGTTCTCCACCTCATTCTTATACTCTCTGACTTTCTCAAAGGCCTTGGACTTGTACTTTATTAAATACACATATCCATACCTTGAGAAATCATCAGTAAAGGTAATAAAGTAGGAGTAACCACCAATGGCATGAGTTGACATGGGTCCATATACATCACTATGTATGAGTTCCAACAGCTCAGCGGCTCTCTCGCCAGTTCTACTAAATGGAGAGTTGGTCAGTTTTCCACGAAGGCAAGGCTCACAAGTTACATATGACACATAGTCGAATGGATCTAGATATCCATCATTTAGCAACTTTTGAATCATTCCCTCATGGATATGACCTAGCCTACAATGTCATAGGTATGCACTGTTCACCTCATCTCGTTTCCTCTTAGACACTTACATTCATGATGTGTGGAGTAGTGTCTTACATAAACAAACCTTTATGCAATATTGCTCTCGTCAATCTCCCCTCGGCTTTGCTAGAATTTACAATAAATTGTAGATGTGATAAGCAATACTGGTATCCAATACCAATGCACTATCACAAAAATCTGACAATTGGAGATTGATCATGAATGTACCTGAAGCTTCTCCAAGCTTCTATTTCGCCCTTTATGCAAGGTACTCTTTGCAGTTCCTCTTCCAGTGCCCATCTTTACCATAGTGGAAGTACTGACCTTTGTCCTTTGTTGGGTCTTTCTTAGCAATCTTTGCTCTACTTGGTTTGCCCTTGCCCTTTCCCTTCTTAAGGAACCTTTCTACTTTCATTTTCTTTCTGGTCTCACCAGTGTAGAGAATTGGCTTCTCTTTCTTAATAGTACTTTCTGCCTCCCTCAACATATTGAGGAGCTTTGGGAGAGTCACCTCAAGCTTGTTCATATTAAAATTCATTATGAACTGTGAAAAGGAATCTGGTAGGGACTGAAGCACAATATCCACACACAAGTTATCCTCTAGGACCATTCCTAGACCTGTGAGTTTCTCTATCCACTCAATCATCTTTATGACATGGTTCTGAACCAGTGTCCCCTCAGTCATCCTAGCGCAGAAGAGGCTCTTGGATATCTCATATCGCTGAGTCCTTCCCTGTTCCTCAAACAATTTGCGGACATGTAGGAGAATGGATCTGACATCTATCTTTTCATGTTGTCTTTGTAACTCAGGAGTCATAGAGCCCAACATATAGCACTGAGCAAGAGTGGAGTCATCAATGTACTTCACATAGCGAGCGATCTCATCCTCGCTTGCCCCTTCTTCGGGCGTAAGCATCACTGTATCAAGGACGTACACGATTTTCTCCGCTGTGAGAATAATTCTCAAGTTATGGAGCCAATCCGTATAATTTGGACAAGTGAGACAGTTGACATCAAGTATGCCATGTAAGGGATTTGAAAGCGACATTTTCTGAAAATAAAGATGCAGCAAAAATGAATAACATGCAGATTTTGCAAGAAATAAACTATCAAGATATGGACTTCTATCTTAATATGCTCCCACTATTTTACTAACGAGTCACGTGACACCCTTAGCACGTGAAACGGAAGTCTCCGGCAGACTTCTAGTGGGGATCAGGATCCAATCAGCGTCTTAGTGTAACCTCGAGGGACTCGACCAATCACACTTAAGCCTAAAAGGTAGGCAACTCTTGCCAATCACAACTCCTTGTGATTACCGTCCTGTTCGGCCTCCGAATCACCATGGCCTCGAGGGACTCGACCAACCATGATGCTCGGTTAAGTCAACACCTTCGTTACAAGATGAGTCTGATTTGATGATATACCCTCGAGGGACTCGACCAAGCATACCATGCCCTCAGGTCACCGGTGACATCTCTATGTCGTAAGCAAGATAGCGAATCGCAATATAGGTGAGTCTCGAGGGACTCGACCAACTCAACCTACACCGGGAATCGTTCATACTCATAACGATGGAAGGCCACGTGGGTCAATCTAATTGCCTCACGTTTACTGACTTAATATTATCGAGAGATGTTTCTATGATTTGGTCTCCTAATATGACATATCACACATATACATATTTAATATATATCTACATTGCATGCAAATATATATACATATCTAGTATGTGTATAAGCAAACACACCAGATGATCATGGACCACAACCTAATATGATTAGGCCCGAGCCAGTAGGCCTAATCACTCACATCAAGATCTATGTGTGCAACGGTGCATCTCCATGCCCTGTGATCGTCCATCTCGTCCTCGTCGGTTCCGTCGACATCTTGATGCATCTTCATGCATCACGATCGTCCGTCTCGTGGGTCCCGCTATCGCATCCACGCTCCCGCTGCGCCTCCTCATGTGATTACAACTTAATCATAGGCACGCAGGCCCGATAATAAACGAGAAATATAATGGAGGCTCGCAGACCTCAATAATAATAATCACAAGTACACACATCACACGGTCCATGATCATCCGTCCACACATCACATGTATAATTAATCATCATCATGTAGGACTACTAGATAATAATAAAAATAATAATCAACTAAACCTTTTAATTAATTAATATTTTTTGAAATCAGGGACATGTAGGGAATTTCTCCATTCCTAAGGGTATTTTTGTAATTTTGATAAAAGACAGAAAATAGAATTTCTCAAATTCCGAGGGGCAAAACTATCTTTTTACCCAAAACCCTAATTCCCTCTTACTGTTGCCGCCGCCGCCACCCTACTAGCGGCGGCCTGTGCGGCGGGGCGAGGGCGCTGCCCTCGCCTGCAGGCGGCACGCCCGCAGGCGGCGCTGCCGCTGCAAGTGGGCGACCCCGCAGGCGGTTCTGTCGGTGGGGCAACGCTCGCAGGCGGTGCTGTCCCGCCGACCGGCTGCTGCAGAAGCAGCCCCTGTGCTGCCCGCCTTCGGCTGCGTTGGACGCACGTAGATCGAGGGCAGCAATTGTTGCTGCCCTTCCTTGTTTTTGCGTCAACGATTTTGATGTCAAAATTCTTCCTAAACACAACACACGCAGTTCAAAACCAATCATTCGTACGAACAACCTGGCTCTGATACCACTGTTGGGAAATCTTGGGGGCGACATCATATGCGCAGCGGAAGAACAAGAAAACAAAATCCCCGATTCCCAAAGAGATGTTCGTCGTCGTGCGAAGATTGGTACGTAAAATCCCCGAAACTTAAAACTGCGTATAGAGTAGATTGTGTTACCTAGGGAGATCGTATATCCCTGTTTCCTTGCAGATCCTTAGGAGAGGGTGAAGTGTTAGGATCGGAGCGGCACTAAGAGGGGGGGGGGGTGAATTAGTGCAGCGGATTAAAACTTTGAGTTTAATCAAAATCTTTCGTACGTTAAGAACGAAACTTGAGAAATTTAACTTGAAGGCGTATTCTTAAAGTTGCGCAGCAAGAGTAATGAGGAATTAAAGCAGTAAGAAGATTTGCAGTAATGTAAATGACAATAATAAAAAGCAAACCAGAGATTACGCCGATTTTTAGAGTGGTTCGGTCAAATGACCTACTCCACTTGCGAGGCCCCTCTTCGATGAGACTCCCACCTTCCACTAGCAAGTCTCTTGAAATGGAAGGGTAAACACCCCTCTTACAACCTTTTACAAGCAGCTCAACCTCTTACAAATTTTCAATAAGAAAGGAGGAGGAGAACTCTCTAGCAAATTGAAAACAAGACTTGCTAAGACTTTCTAAGACTTTTCTCTCAATCAAAAATGCTTCTCAAAAGTTGTAACCTCAGCTGAGATTCGAGGTGTATTCATAGGCCTCAAGAGGATTCAAATTTTGGGCTTTCAAAATTTGAATTCTCTTAGGGTTCCCAGTGCTGGAGGTGCCACCACCCAGTCAGGCGGTGCCACCGCCCAGCGCTCGGGTGCTGGACGGTGCAACCGCCCAGCCAAGGAGGTGTCACCGCCTGGCTCTCCGATTCATTGGTTTGGCTTAATTTTAGCCCAAACCAAATCTGACTTTGGGCCCAGTTGGCCCCTAACCAGGATATAGGATTATTTCTTAATCCTAATCCTAATTACAAGTGAACTACATAACACAAAAACATCGTAAGCAAATTTTCAACCGCGAACGTCGAGTCTTGTTTCGGCGAGCTTTCCGACGAACTTCTTCCGACGGACTCCCTGCAAGCTCTCAATCTTTGTGATGACTTTAACGAGTAGCCGAGCCTTCTCGGTGATCTCCGCGAGCCTCCGACGATTTCTTCGGTGAACTTCCGACACGTTCCCGATTTCTTCTCGGATGGTTCCGGCAGCATCTCCGATGATTCTTCTGTCTCTTAAACGTCCATCGAGCTCGACTCCGGTATCCTTGCTTTATGTTTTCTGGTTATCGTAGTTAATCCTGCACACTTAACTCAATAATATGGATTAGATCAATTAACCCACCAATTGATTATATCATCAAAATCCGAGATTCAACAATCTCCCCCTTTTTGATGATGACAATCAATTGATGACGGTGTTAAACATAACTCCCCCTATCTATATGCCATATTATGAGAAGATAAAAAACACTTGAATTCCATCCCATTGGATTCAAGCATAACCCGATAAGTTCTAATCGTAGAACTTTATCGTTATCCTCGTTAAACAATAGTAAGTACGAAACTTCGATGAAAATCATAAGTTAAATGATACGGGACGAATTTTGCTACGACAGAAGATAAAGATTTTCAATATAAATTTCATGATATCAATCTTGTGATATTTTCAAGGATTTGCAAGTCATATAAGACATTCATATCACACAGAAGATAAAGATTTTCAATATAAATTTCATGATATCAATCTTGTGATATTTTCAAGGATTTGCAAGTCATATAAGACATTCATATCACATAAGTTTTTGTAATTCATATTAGTCATGCTATCGTTCTGGTGTAAGTCATCACTTCTCCCCCTTTGTCATCAACAAAAAGAGATAAGCCAGCTAATTGATGATCATAGAAAAAGGTTTAGCATTTATCAAAGTTCATCATTCAAATTTGCCAGAAATAGTTTATCCAAAAGACATCATCATCTATGCAGATTAAGACAGTAGGTATCTAAAGGAAAGATCAGTTATCGTACAATCGATGACAAACATGAACTTGTTTTTAAAAGCAAACAGAACAGAATAAAAAGATACATCAATTTAATCCATAGGAGGTAATCCACAGTGCTGATACATGATATCTATTTTTTCATTCATCTGTCGTAGTGTCTTCAAAATTTCAACTTGTTGATTCTGAATTTGTTCTTGCTGTGATTTGATCTGAGATAGCTCCGCCATAATGATATCTTCAGAGGAGGAAACAGGAGCTGAAGGTGCTGCTCCAAAGGGACTAGGAGGAGGAGATTCATTTCCCATAAGAATTGGTGTTTCGGGTTGTTCTATTGGTGTAGGAATTGGATCCGTCCTTCTAGGCTGCCTAACCCATATGCCATTGCTAAAAGTGCACCTAAGTTTTTTCAGCAGGTTTTTATTTATTATGTTATATCGATCATTTTGAATAGATTCTTTATCGGGTGGAATGCAAATGTCATAGGCATGAAGAATTCTAGTGATTAACCTCCCATATGGCAATATAGTATCTTTAGTCATAATTTCCTGCATGTGTTGGCGAATCAAGTACCCGAAACAATTATGCTGATCGGTCATAATCCAATACATGGTTCCTATCTCTAATTGACTTACTTCGTCAAGATGAAATTGTTTGGGGAATATGATGCTTGTGATAATGTGATGAAGAATTTTAGAGTTGAAAGGCATTAAGTGTTCACAGCTCTTGGGTAGGAAGTCAAGGTTTGGATTTGCAAAAATTGTTTTCACGGCTTCGGAATAGGTTGCTCCTATTTTTTTTACGTCCCATTTACCTTTAAAATAGCATCCCCTATCTTTTTCAGTTATGCCAATTAGCTCACAAATGGTGCTGTCAAATATTCTAATGGGTGTTCCTAGAATGTAAGTGCTTAGGCTATCATTGTCTTCATATAGGTTGGCATAGAACAATCTCACTAACCGTGGATAGATTGGTTCATCTATTTGTAGTAGAGGTAGAGTTTCTAGGTGTGCAAACCACTTAATGGGTTCTAAGTCCTCTAGTTCATCCAAATCAACGTATTTTCCCTTATGGACACATCGTGTTTCAAATTTTGGAAAGCTAAGGGCTACCTCTTTTGATCTAAAAAGGTCATGGTTATATGAATCTCCTTCAATCCTTATTCCTTTTGATCTCTTAGGAGCCATTTTCTAGACAACATGATGATGAAATTGTGAAAAATAAGCAAGAGAAAGAGAAAAGAAAAGAGGGATTTCAAGTGTTACCTCGTGGAGATTATGTTGAGAGATGGAAAGCTTGGACCACCAAGAATCCTTCTCCAATGTTTCTAAGAATTAGAATGAGAGTTAGAGGGAATGGGAGAGGGTTTTGAGAGGTCTTTCTTCGGGTTGGGGGCGGTGTCACCGCCGGCCCTAACCCCTCGGGTTAAAAGGGTGACTCGGTCGGTGTCACCGCCAAACTGGTCGGTGTCACCGCCTGGCGCCCGAGCGCCAGTCGGTGCAACCGCCTGGCGCCCGATCGCCAGTCGGTGCAACCGCCGGATTTGGCGGTGCCACCGCTGGCATCATGCGGAGGAAAGAAAAAAAAAAATTTTCTTCCTCTTGTTTAGCTTCTTCCCTCAAGATCATAATTTATACTTTAATGGATCATTTTGAATTGAAGAAGAAGGAAGAATTCAAATTCATAAACGAAGGGAATAGAACGAGTCCTTTTTGTGAAGTTCATTTTAGGGACAATTTAGCATGCCTAATTCCCTTCGGATGAATTCAAATTGGTCTTCATTCAAAGCTTTTGTAAATATATCTACTAATTGATGCTTTGTGTCAATGAATTCTAGAACAACATCATTGTTAAGAACATGATTGCGTATGAAATGATGCCTAACGTCGATGTGCTTAGTTCTAGAGTGCTGAATTGGATTTTTAGTAAGGCATATGGCACTGGTATTATCGCATTTTATGGGAATATTTTCAAGGTGAATTCCATAGTCTTCTAATGTATTTTTCATCTAAATTACTTGTGCACAACATGCACTTGCAGCAATGTATTCGGCTTCCGCCATAGATAGTGCAACTGAATTTTGTTTCTTGGAAGTCCAAGAAACAAGTGCATGTCCTAAAAATTGGCATGTTCCGGATGTACTTTTTCTATCTATCCTGCATCCGCCAAAATCGGCATCTGCATAAGCTATTAGATCGAATTTTTCAGATTTTGGATACCACAATCCTAAATTTGGAGTTCCTTTAAGATACCTAAATATTCTTTTAACACTCTTAAGATGAGATAATTTAGGATTAGATTGAAACCTAGCGCAAAGTCCTACACTAAACATAATATCCGGTCTAGTCGCAGTGAGGTAGAGTAGACTACCTATCATTCCCCTATATGTTTTTTGATCGAAACTTTCACCATTTTCATCCATATCTAACTTAGTCGCAGTACTCATAGGGGTGTTTATTGCTTTTGAATTATCCATGTTAAATCGTTTTAACAATTCTAATGTATATTTTGATTGGTTAAGAAATATACCATCACTAAGTTGTTTGATTTGTAATCCCAAAAAGAAAGTTAATTCACCCATTAAACTCATTTCAAATTCAAGACTCATACATTTGGCAAATGATTCACATAGTGATTCATCGGAAGAGCCAAACACAATATCGTCAATATAAATTTGCACAATAAGAAAATTATTTTCAAAATGTTTAATAAACAATGTAGTATCAACCTTGCCTTTGGTAAAATTATTTAAAATAAGAAAGGAGCTAAGCCTTTCATACCAAGCTCTAGGAGCTTGTTTTAAGCCATAGAGAGCTTTAGTCAATTTGAATACATGATTAGGAAGAAGAGAATTTTCAAATCCGGGAGGTTGTTCGACAAATACTTCTTCGGAAATAAAACCATTCAAGAAAGCACTTTTAACATCCATTTGAAATAGTTTAAAATTATTACTACTAGCATAGGCAAGGAGCATCCTTATGGCTTCTAATCGAGCCACGGGAGCGAAGGTTTCTTCGTAATCGATACCTTCTTCTTGGTTGAAACCTTTGGCCACTAATCTAGCCTTGTTTCTAACCACGATACCATTTTCGTCTTGCTTGTTTCTAAAGACCCACTTAGTACCTATGACTAAGTGGTCACTTGGTCTAGGAACAAGCTTCCATACCTCATTCCTCTCAAATTGGTTCAATTCTTCTTGCATTGCAATGATCCAAAAATCATCTTTTAAGGCTTCGTCAATGCATTTAGGTTCAATTTGAGAAAGGAAAGCAGCGTTAGCACAGAAATTTTTGAAAGAAGAACGAGTTTGAACCCCTTTTGATGTATCTCCTATAATTTGCTCTTTTGGATGAGCATCTACATACTTCCATTCTTTTGGTAAAGAAATTTCGGAAGAAGATGCATTCAAATGGCTATTTTGAGGAGAGGGTTCATTTAAATTCAAATTATCAAAACCAAGATCATCATCAAAATCATTTTTCTTTAAATCGGAAACTTCATTAAAAACTACATGAATAGACTCTTCAATTACTAAAGTTCTTTTATTAAAAACCCGAAAAGCTTTAGAAACGGAAGAATAACCAAGAAAGATGCCTTCATCGGATTTAGCATCAAATTTTCCTAAAGCATCCCTTTCATTTAAAATAAAGCATTTACAACCAAAAACTTTAAAATAGGAGATGTTTGGTTTTTTGTTATTCCATAATTCATAGGGAGTTTTGGATAAGGATGGTCTTATTAGGACTCTATTCATGATGTAGCAAGCCGTAGCTTCGGCCCAAAAGTACTTAGGTAAACTATGTTCATTCAACATAGTTCTTGCCATTTCTTGTAGGTTTCTATTTTTCCTTTCAACTACTCCATTTTGTTAAGGATTTCTTGGAGTTGAGAAGTTGTGATTGTACCCATTACTTTCGCAAAAATTTTGAAAGTCACGGTTTTGGAATTCACCACCGTGATCACTCCGAATTGATGAAATCATGAAGCCTTTTTCGTTTTGAGTGAGTTTACAAAATTTAGAGAAACACTTGAAGCAATCACTTTTGTGAGCTAAGAAATAGGTCCAAGTGTATCTAGAGTAGTCATCCACAATCACAAAAACATATTTGCTTCCACCTAGACTTGTTGTATCAATTGGTCCAAATAGGTCCAAATGGATCAATTGTAATGGTCTAGTAGTGCTAATTTGATTTTTTGGTTTGAAGCTTGTTTTTATTTGTTTGCCTAGTTGACATGCATCGCATACTTTGTCCTTAATAAACTTTATATTTGGAATTCCTCGTACTAATTCTTGAGATGAGATCTTAGATATTGTTTTCATGCTTGCATGGCCTAATCTCCTATGCCAAAGCCAAGCATCATCATTTACGACGGAGAAGCACATTTCATTACTTAGTTCATCAAGATTGATGGTATAGACATTATTTTGTTTTAAAGCAATCATAGTCATGTTATGATTTGGTTTTTCAATAATGCACATATTTGATTCAAATCTAACAATGTAACCTTTATCGCATAGTTGACTAATACTCAAGAGATTATGTTTCAATCCATCAACTAGTAAGACATCATCAATGGAAAAATTAAATTTGTTACCAATAGTTCCCTTGCCAATGATTTTGCCCTTGTTGTTGTCTCCGAAGGTAACGTACCCTTCTTCTTTGCTAGTGAGCATAGAGAAATGAGATGGATCTCCAGTCATATGTCTTGAGCATCCACTATCGAGATACCATCTCTTGCTCCTAGCTTGTGGGTTTGTCTACAAAATAGGATGATTTTTAGGTACCCATTTGATTTTGGGTGCCTCAAAAATTGACCCACTAACTTTGTTATTTATGATTGAATTCTTTATAGTTCCTTTAGGAACCCATATTAATTTTTGTGAACTAATTTTCCTAAATGGGCATTTGTAGGCAATATGTCTGGATTTGCAACAAAAGTTGCATTTCATATAAGAGGAAACATGTAATGTAGGTCCTTTTATGAAAGTGGTAGGATTTTGATGTAATCCTTTTACAAATCCAATTCCATTTCTATTTGCGATGTGACCCTTGTGTGCAAGGATCATATCTAATCCTTTGCTACCAACCTTAAACTTGTTTAAGGTTTCCTTAAGAAGCAAATTTTCATTTTTTATTGCTTCTAAGTGCTCACACTTAGAGCATGGAGGAGTTTGAAGACTATCAAACTTATCTTGTAGCAAAGCATGCTCTTTCTTTAAGATACTTAACTTCTTGCTAACAGTTCTACATTCATCAAATAATTCATGAAAAGCGATAGATAGTTCTTCAAAAGATAAATCTTCATTAAATAAATCACATACCTCTTCTCCTAACGCCATTAGCGCGTAATGAGCAACTTGCTCGGTGTTGGACTCCTCTTCTTCGGATGCGCTTGAATCATCCCACGTTGCCTTGAATGCCTTCTTCTTTGATGTTCTCTTTTTGGCTTGAGGACAATCGTTCTTATAGTGTCCCGGTCTTTTGCATTAATAGCAAATCACTTGGTCCTTCTTTTGTTCAAATTTATTTTTTGTATTATTCTTAAATATGTTCTTTCTTAAATATTTTTTAAATTTTTGAGTCAAAAATGCAATGTCATTGTCACTGTCCTCATCACTTGATGTTCCTTTCAAGTGGTCTTCTTGTGATTTGAGTGCCATATCCTTCCTGTTCTTTGGAAGGGGGTTCTCGAGCTCGTCATGAGCTTGACAAGTCATTTCGTAGGTCATTAGAGACCCAATGAGTTCTTCAAGAGGGAATGCTTTAAGGTCTTTGGCCTCTTGAATGGCCGTAACTTTTGGATCCCAACTTTTAGGGAGGGATCTTAAGATTTTAGTTACTAGTTCAAAGTTAGTAAAATCTTTACCAAGAGCTTTGAGTCCATTGATGACATCCGTAAACCGGGTGTACATGTCTCCGATGGACTCACTTGGTTTCATTCGGAAAAGTTCGTAAGAGTGCACAAGGATGTTGATTTTGGACTCTTTCACTCGGCTAGTGCCTTCATGAGTGACCTCAAGAGTTCTCCAAATATCAAAAGCCGAATCACACATTGAAACACGATTAAATTCGTTTTTGTCTAGTGCACAAAACAAGGCATTCATAGCCTTTGCATTTAAAGCAAAAACCTTCTTCTCCGATTCATCCCATTCGCTCATCGGAAGAGAGGATTTTTGAAATCCATTCTTGACAATAGACCAAAGCTCAAAGTCCATAGAAATGAGGAAGATTCTCATGCGAGTCTTCCAATATGTGTAATACGACCCATTAAACAAAGGTGGTCGTGCAATAGAATGGCCCTCTTGCATGCCGGAGTAAGCCATCTCTCTTGGGTATTAAACCAAATATGAGAGATAACCTTGCTCTAATACCACTTGTTAGGATCGGAGCGGCACTAAGAGGGGGGGGGGTGAATTAGTGCAGCGGATTAAAACTTCGATTTTAATCAAAATCTTTCATACGTTAAGAACGAAACTTGAGAAATTTAACTTGAAGGCATATTCTTAAAGTTGCGCAGCAAGAGTAATGAGGAATTAAAGCAGTAAGAAGATTTGCAGTAATGTAAATGACAATAATAAAAAGCAAACCAGAGATTACGCCGATTTTTAGAGTGGTTCGGTCAAATGACCTACTCCACTTGCGAGGCCCCTCTTCGATGAGGCTCCCACCTTCCACTAGCAAGTCTCTTGAAATGGAAGGGTAAACACCCCTCTTACAACCTTTTACAAGCAGCTCAACCTCTTACAAATTTTCAATAAGAAAGGAGGAGGAGAACTCTCTAGCAAATTGAAAACAAGACTTGCTAAGACTTTCTAAGACTTTTCTCTCAATCAAAAATGCTTCTCAAAAGTTGTAACCTCAGCTGAGATTCGAGGGGTATTTATAGGCCTCAAGAGGATTCAAATTTTGGGCTTTCAAAATTTGAATTCTCTTAGGGTTCCCAGTGCTGAAGGTGCCACCGCCCAGTCAGGCGGTGCCACCGCCCAACGCTCAGGTGCTGGACGGTGCAACCGCCCAGCCAAGGAGGTGTCACCGCCCAGCTCTCGGGTGCTGGGCGGTTTCACCGCCCAGCCAGGCGGTGCCACCGCCTGGCTCTCCGATTCATTGGTTTGGCTTAATTTTAGCCCAAACCAAATCTGACTTTGGGCCTAGTTGGCCCCTAACCAGGATATAGGATTATTTCTTAATCCTAATCCTAATTACAAGTGAACTACATAACACAAAAACATCGTAAGCAAATTTTCAACCGCGAACGTCGAGTCTTGTTTCGGCGAGCTTTCCAACGAACTTCTTCCGACGGACTCCCTGCAAGCTCCCAATCTTTGTGATGACTTTAACGAGTAGCCGAGCCTTCTCGGTGATCTCCGCGAGCCTCCGACGATTTCTTCGGCGAACTTCCGACACGTTCCCGATTTCTTCTCGGATGGTTCCGGTAGCATCTCCGATGATTCTTCGGTCTCTTAAACGTCCATCGAGCTCGACTCTGATATCCTTGCTTTATGTTTTCTGGTTATCGTAGTTAATCCTGCACACTTAACTCAATAATATGGATTAGATCAATTAACCCACCAATTGATTATATCATCAAAATCCGAGATTCAACATGAAGGAGGTCAAGCGTCCTCCTCTCTAGCGGTGATCCACACAGTAGGGTTGCGACGACGCTCCTCAAAACTCTAGGCCTGCTCTGAGGTGGAGAGGAAAAGGAGAATAGGAAAGGCAAGCAAAAGCTCTAGCCTATGAGGCTGTGAATCCCTCCTATTTATAGAGGTCCCCTATCAAACCCTAATGGGTCCTCCCCTAGTGGGTATTGGATCTGCATCCAATAAGACAAGGGCTCCGTAGGATATCTCATATCCGAACCTCTACTCATCGCAATGCCTACCATATGTGTGTGACCCTCTAGGCCCAATATCGAGCTGGCTGTGAGTCATACCTGTCAGAACTCCTTCTAACTCAGTGAATTATTATCTCGGTAATAATTCACTCGACTCATCGACTACGGACGTACTAGGCCACTACGCCGTAGTCCCCAGACGATACAGGGGAATCTAATCCATTGGACCTATCTATCCTCAGTTACCGTGTACCTATAGTCCCTCATCCATCTAATATCCCAGAGACCGTATATCGAGCATGGTGTTGTCAGACCCATATGGTTTCTACTCGAGTCTCGCTCTAATCGGATTCTCCCATAGAACTCTTTCTCTCTCAACCCGAATGACCATGGCTAGGGATTTGTCTGAGCAAGAACACATGAGATATTCCTCTCATGACGCTGAGAGTGGATGATCCTCTATCGACACTCAATAGCCCTCGTAAGGTCGACTACCACTCCCAATGACCAGCTATACTAGATTTGGGACAGCCAAACCTATAAGTCTGGTATCAAAGAGTGGAGCACTCATATAGGACATCCTTGGTGTCTCAAGTCTAAGGACCAGATACACCACTAGGACTACGGAATCGCTGTCTGACAATAAGGCATCATCAACCATCCAACATTCCGTAAGCGGATCAATCAGTGAACTCATTCTCCAATGAGCACCTGTACTATATCCCTAGTGTCCCTACACGAGCAGTTATGAGACCAGCTGCATCCATCATATGGACGGGTATACAGCACACCAGTCTGTCCGGTTATCATGATGTCCCTCTCGAGTAACCTATGACCGGGATTATTTAGGATATGTGTTTAAAGGTGAATCGATCTCATTATCGTGATCTCATCACGATACGATTCCCATTGCATAAATCCAAGGACATCACAATATATATATGCATTTATGCAATAGTTATAAAGTGATATACGCCAAAATATAATAAACAAAAAGATTCTGTATCAAGTCACACGTGCCATCACTCACGTGATTGGCTTGCTGGACACCTATGACTAGTAGGGGCTTCCAAGCCGAAGTCGTCAGTGTGTCCTCCAGTGGTGCTCGCTCGAAGGCCGCAAGGAGTTCTTTTACGCTTGAAAGCCTCAAATTATGGCACGCTTGATATACGCCAAAATATAATAAACAAAAAGATTCTGTATCAAGTCACACGTGCCATCACTCACGTGATTGGCTTGTTGGGCACCTATGACTAGCAGGGGCTTCCAAGCCGAAGTCGTCAGTGTGTCCTCCAGTGGTGCTCGCTCGAAGGCCGCAAGGAGTTCTTTTACGCTTGAACCTCAAATTGTGGCACGACGTGGGCTCGGTGGTGACTGAGGGCCTTTTAAGGGTACTTCGGGATCGTTACCGTATCTCAAAGTGCTATAAAGTTTACGCCCCTCGTCCCGGCCAACGGCCATATGTTCGGGTTCTCGACGGGTTCGGGTTGACTATGGGGGCCCTCGAGGCGGGGCTGCGGTTCTCGCTGCACCCCGTTATCGAGGAATGCCTCCGTAAGTGGGGCATATTGCTGTCCCAGATGGCGCCGAACTCTTGGCGTTATTTGGTGGCGTTTCTCAAGGAGTGTAGGGGAGCCAAAATCAAGCTGACCAAGACTCTCTTCTTGGCCTACTTTCATTTGTGTAAGGGTCAAGGGGGGTATTACCTGACTGCCCATAGTGGGTTTAAGATCAGCAGCGCTCCTTCCAACAACAAAGGTTAGAAGAGCCACTTCTTTTTCATCAGTTGTAGTCGGGGGTGGGGCTTTAGTACCAGATGGACCACCTGAACCGTCGACAACACCCCCCCGTTGCTTTCTATTGGAGAAACGGTGGACGTGAATCAGTTGAGAGGCATCTTGTTCTCCTCTCGGGCAGTCAGGGCAATGACCGAGGAGTGGCTAGTTAAGGCAGGACTAAGCCCTGCCACCCAGGGTATGGTTATTAACATGTTGTGGGTCCCATGCTCGTCCCGAGGCACCTGACCAATCGGGTTTCTCTTTGCAGAAATGGTGAATCTTCAGCGAGTGAAGGGGTCATCCCAGGGCGGGGCCGCTATGCCTATCTCCCGAGGTGGCGATGGTTCTCGAGCCAAGAGTGCCCCGCAGAAGGGCATGCTGAAGAGGATGGGATCGCCCGAGGCAAGCCGCCCTCGGAAAAAGACAAAGACCCCGGTTTGAAAGATGCCCTTGACTTCGGCCGCTCGCGAGAGTACCGTCCCGGGATCGCCCGAGGCCGCCCCGCAGGTCGGGGGCGCGGGGAGCACAAAGGTGGTCGCTGGGTCATCCGGCAATGACCCCCCCAGGAGGGTGCCTCCGCGCTCAACGTCCATGCGGCATCTGTGTCACGCTTGCCCTCGGGCCGACGGTGAGGAGTTCGAGGCCCTAGTCATGGCCGATCTTCCAGCGGGGGAGGCGGGCACCCCTTACACCCCTCGGTGGACGTCTCTCCAAGCCAACAGCCGCATCTAGGGTGACAACTCCACTGCCCGAGAATTTCTCCGAGGGGCACTTCATCTAGCAATGGCAAAAGAGCTTTACTGCTCCCCCTCGGAAGCGCTGGTGGATCAGGCGGCCAAGTCATTCGTCTGGGTAAGCGGCAGCTTTTTCCCTAGTCCAAACCTCTCTTCGCGTGAGTCCTAATGCCGACCTTTATGCAGGATCAACACTACGCCATGGCACTGATCGACCGGGTCCTCGACATCGGCCGGGTGATCGAGCGCTAGGTGGGCATTAATGCCTCCCTCCTACGGGAGAATCAGGAGTTGAGGGACCGAGGTGGTTCAGAAGTCGCTATTGTGGCCTAGCAGCGCGCCTCGACTTTGGAGGAAGAGGTGACCCGCCTCAAGGCCGAGCTGGAGGAAAGCCGGTCGCGCATCCGGACGTTGGACGATGAGCTGCTGACCCTTTCCCATGACGTCGAGATCGCTCGATCTTCGGCTTGGGCCACCAAAGAGGTCTTGAAGGAGGAGCAACTGGCGCTGTCTGGGAAAATAAAGGAGGCGGTCGCCGAGTACAAGTCATCCGCTGGGTTCAAGCGTGGCCTGGTGAGGTCGGGGTGGGTGACATACGAGTTCGGGTATCGTGTAGCCTATGCTCGCTTTCGAGTAAGGTACCCGGACCAAGAACTGGAGCTAGACCCGTTTGCCGACCAGCTTGAGGACCAAGATGTCGACATGCCAGTGAACGTCCCTTTTGATGATGGGCCCGAGACCCCCCCTCGGTGCTAGGGGCTGTACCTTCTCCCTTTTCTTTTGTTTTTTGGTTGGGTCGAATTTTGAAACTGTATCGCCCGACCTTGATGTGTACATGCCTTTATCAATGAAAGCTTTTATTTTGGAATTCTGATTTCTCATTTTCTTGTATCATGGATGTAGATGCTTCCTTCATTTGGCACGATGCTTCCTTCGGGGAGGCTCACCCCTCGACCTTTACGGATAGAATTTCTTTAAATTCGTCGCGTTCCATGTCCTTGGTAGAGGGGCTCCTTCCATGGTCTCGAGTCAGTAGGTCCCTTCTCGAACCACATCGTATACTCGATAGGGGCCTTCCTAGTAAGGTGTGAGTTTACCTCACGCTCGGGTCGGGTCGCTCACCTCTGCCTTTCAGAGGATGAGGTCTTGGACTTTGATCGGTCATGGTCGAACTCTGCGGTTGTATATTCGGGCCACTGCCTTTTACGCAGATGCGCCTTGGCTCTCCTCTCCTCGAGGAGGTCCAGGTTTGCTCGCAGGCCCTTAGCGGAGCCTCTTGGTTCATAGTTGGAGGTGCACAAGGTCAGGAATAGCATCTCGGGCGGGAGTACTGCTTCAGTTCCGAACGCTAGGCTGAACGAAGATTCTCCCAAGGCAGCTTTGGGGGTCGTCCGCATCGCCCATAAGACGCTAGGGAGTTTGTCCACCCAAGCGCCACATGCGCCCAAGACCCTCTTCTTGAGGCCCTCTAGAATCGCCCGATTCATCACTTCAGTATGACCATTGGTCTAGGGGTGCATGACCGAGCTGAACCTCAACTGTATTCCATACGACTGGCAATAGGTCTTGAATTTAGGGTTGTTGAATTGAGCTGCGTTGTCAATGACGATAACCCTTGGGATTCCGACCCTAGTGATGATGTTCTTCCACGTGAAGCTTTGAACCTACTTCTCGGCGATGGAGTCCAAAGGCTCGGCTTCAACCCACTTCGTGAAGTAATCGACCCCGACTATCAGAAAACGCCGCTGTCCCAAGTGTTGGGAAATCTTGGGGGCGACATCACATGCGCAGCGAAGAACAAGAAAACAAAATCCCCGATTCCCAAAGAGATGTTCGTCGTCGTGCCAAGATTGGTGCGCAAAATCCGCGAAACTTAAAACTGCGTATAGAGTAGATTGTGTTACCTAGGGAGATCGTATATCCCTGTTTCCTTGCAGATCTTTAGGAGAGGGTGAAGGAGGTCAAGCGTCCTCCTCTCTAGTGGTGATCCACACAGTAGGGCTGCGACGACGCTCCTCAAAACTCCAGGCCTACTCTGAGGTGGAGGAGAATAGGAGAGGCAAGCAAAGGCTCTAGCCTATGAGGCTGTGAATCCCTCCTATTTATAGAGGTCCCCTGTCAAACCCTAATGGGTCCTCCCCTAGTGGGTCTTAGATTTGCATCCAATAAGATAAGGGCTCCGTCGGATATCTCATATCCGAACCTCTACTCATCACAATGCCTACCATATGTGTGTGACCCTCTAGGCCCAATATCGAGCTCGCCGTGAGTCATACCTGTTAGAACTCCTTCTAACTCAGTGAATTATTATCTCTGTAATAATTCACTTGACTCATCGGCTACGGATGTACTAGGCCACTACGCCGTAGTCCCCATATGATACAGGGGAATCCAATCCATTGGACTTGTCTGTCCTCAGTTACCGTGTACCTATAGTCCCTCATCTATCTAATATCCCAGAGACCGTATATCGAGCATGGTGTTGTCAGACCCATACGGTTTCTACTCGAGTCTCGCTCTAATCGGATTCTCCCGGAGAACTCTTTCTCTCTCAACCCGAATGACCCTGGCCAGGGATTTTTCTGAGCAAGAACATATGAGACATTCCTCTCATGATGCTGAGAGTGGATGATCCTCTATCGACACTCAATAGCCCTCGTAAGATCGACTATCACTCCCAATGACCAACTGTACTAAATCTGGGATAGCTAAACCTATATGTCTGGTATCAAAAAGTGGAGCACTCATATAGGACATCCTTAGAGTCTCAAGTCTAAGGACCAGATACACCACTAGGACTACGGAATCGCTGTCTGACAATAAGGCATCATCAACCATCCAACATTCCGTAAGCGGATCAATTAGTGAACTCATTCTCCAATGAGCACCTGTACTATATCCCTAGTGTCCCTATACGAGCAGCTATGAGACCAGCTGCATCCATCATACGGACGGGTATACAACACACCAGTCTGTTCGGTTATCACGATGTCCCTCTCGAGTAACCTATGACCGGGAGTATTTAGGATATGTGGTTAAAAGTGAATCGATCTCATTATCATGATCTCATCACGATCTGATTCTCATTGCACAAATCCAAGGACATCACAATACATATATGCATATATGCAATAGTTATAAAGTGATATATGTTGAATCTCGTATTTTGATATTGAAACTACTTGATATATGTTTATGATTTAATCTGCGTTTTGAGTGACACAGGATACTTCGATCAGGATGAGACAATTAAAGCAAGAAAATCATATTGTGCCGGAGGAACATGTCCGAAGATTGGACGTCAGGCCGGTGGATCGGTCGACGTATTGATAGAAGGCTTCGGGCCGTGGACTCGGGTATCGGGGCAAGAAGAGCGGGTATTGTGCCAAGGATATCGGAGTTACGGAGTCAACTGGGCGATTGGGTAATAGGCTGCAGGAGAGGACGATGCGCTGAAGAATCGGACGAAGCGTCAAGGGACCAATGACATGCCGGACAACTTGGTTAATTGCTTAGAATTAATTGTCTCGATCGAAGTTTTATTTTAAGTGTGCAGGATTAACTATGATGAAAGTAAGATATGTAGTAGGAGTTGGGCTGGAGTCAAGACAATGATCACGTTGGGAGTTCGAGAGTTCGACGGAAGTTCGGACAGTCGTCAGAGGTTCTGCGGGAACAAATCTGAGAAGTCCATGAGCTTGCAAAGAAGCTCGTCGAAACTCGCCAAGTGGATCGTCGCAAGTCCAGGAGTTTACCGGAAGTCTGCAGGAGCATCACCTAGGGTTCATCGGATGATCAACGGAAGTTCGTCGGAAGCTCGCCGGAAGAAGCGATTGACGCACCGGAGCAAGTTGCAGTAAATATCTTAGGAAATATCGTAGTTAGCACAATGATTAAGTTGAAAATGGGAGGTGATCCCATTAACTTAATATTGGGGCAATTGGGCCCTTGAAAAACCCAAATTGGGCCGAATGGATCAACCCATTCGGACCCTGATCTCTACCCAGCGGTTGAACCGCCCAAGCCAGGAGGTGGCACCGCCTGGGCTAAGTCTCCAAGCGAGACTGGGCGGTGCAACCGTCCCAGCCAGGAGGTGGCACCGCCTGGGCTCAGTCTCCAAGCGAGACTGGGCGGTGCAACCTCCCCTGACAGGAGGTGGCACCGCCTAAGCTCGGTCTTCGAGCTCTAGTAGGAGGTGCAACCGCCTCAGTCAGGCGGTGGCACCACCTGAGCTCGGTCTTCGAGCTCTGGTAGGAGGTGCAACCGTCCCTGACAGGAGGTGGCACCGCCCAAAGGCTCAGTCTTCGAGCTCTTCCAGGCGGTGCAACCGCCTCAGTCAGGAGGTGCAACCGCCAGATCCCGAAATTCCGGGAATTGACAGTTTTGAGCTCCAAATTTGAACTGGGTTGGGGCCTATAAATACCCCACCCATTCAGCATTGAAATAACACACAACTTACACCGAAATCCTGATGTTGTTCTGTGATTTTTAGAGCTCAAAATTGTTGTAAAGGCCAAAAGTTCTTCTCCCTCTTTTCTTCCAAGTTCTGAGCTTTAAAGAGATGAGAGAAAATTTTGTAAGGGTTATCTCCTAAGCCCGTCAAAAGGAGTGAAACTGTAAAAGGGTGGTTGGCCTTCGCCTATTGAAGGAAGGCTTCTAGTTGACGTCGGTGACCTCGTCGGTGGAGGAAGCCAAAAGTGGAGTAAGTCAAGATTGACCGAACCACTCTAAATCTTGGTTTGCATTTACTTTGAGCATCTTATCCTTACTGCAAACCTCCTCAATAGCTTACTGCCTTCTGTGCGTTTACGAACGTGTTTCAAAGTTTAGTGCTTTCCGAATCGGCGTTTAGACGCAAATCAGTTTTATTGTACGAACGTCGTATTTCAGTTTGCGCTTATATTCTGATTTTCATCATAACTACAAACTGCCTTCATAGATTTACTTTAACGTCATCTCACTTGATCTTAAGTTAAAGTAATCTTAGAATCGGCTTTCACACCGAAATCGCTTTTATCGTTCGAACATTTTTTAATCGTAGAAAGATTTTCGCTGTACTAATCACCCCCCACCCCCCCCCCCCCCCCTCTTAGTGATCTTGATCCTAACAATTGGTATCAGAGCCCGGTATTTCTATTTTCGGATTTACACCCGAGAGAAATGACTCTTCATGGCTTTCAAGATGGCTTATCAGTTGTTCGTCCACCGTTGTTTAACGGATTGGACTACACTTATTGGAAAACTCGAATGAGAGTTTTCTTGATTTCTATGAATTTGGATTTATGGAATATCGTTGAAAACGGTTTTCATCTTCCCTCTAAACCGATGAACGAATGGTCGGATTTGGAGAAGAAGTATTTTTCTTTAAATGCAAAGGCTATGAATGCCTTATTTTGCGTATTGGACAAAAATGAGTTCAATCGGATTTCTACGTGCGAAACGGCTTTTGACATTTAGCAAACACTTGAAATCACGCACGAGGGAACTAGTAGAGTCAAAGACTCGAAAGTTAATATTTTATTGCATGATTTTGAGCTTTTTCGAATGCAACCAAGCGAGACTATAGGCGACATGTACACCCGTTTCACGGATGTCGTCAATAGTTTAAGAGCTCTTGGAAAATGTTTTTCGGATTTTGAACTCATAAACAAGATTTTGCGTTCTCTTTCTAAGAAGTGGGATTCAAAAGTAACTGCAATACAAGAAGCTAAAAACCTAAACAATTTACCACTTGAAGAACTAATTGGTTCGTTGATAACATATGAAATGGTGCACAATGCACATGATGAACATGATGAATAAAATCACCTTCCAAAGAACAGGAAGGATTTGGAACTCCGGACAAATGAATACCATTTGAGCGATGACTCAAGTGATGAGGACAATGATGAACTTGAACTTCGAACACTAAATCTTAATAAGTTTATTAAACAAAAATCTAAAATAAATAATAAACTTGAACAAAGGAAGAGGCCAAAGAAGAAGAACACAAAGTGGGATGAATCGAGCTCCTCCGAAGATGAGGAGAAAATCAAGAAAGGCGATGTGGCAAACTACGCCTTAATCGCTTTCAATGATGAGGTAATTGAAATCCCCCTAATTTATTTTGAAATTACTTGATGCTTTCATGATGTATTTTCTTTTTTAGTTTAGAATTAATTTTCTTAAAAATTACATGTTTTAAAAAAATTATGATAATGTAAAGTAATTTCGAAAATGATAATATTACATATTTTATGATAAACAAATAAAATGATTTTGATTAAAAAAAATCATGTTTGATTTGAAGAAATGCATAATGATGAAATTAAATATTTTGATTAACAATTTTATGCATGAGATTTTAAGCTATATATGATGATAAGCATGTGTTATTTTCATGAGTGTATTTGAAAAACTATGGCAAAAATGTGCTCGAATGCATGAACTTGTTAAGATTATTTTTCGGACTTTCTTGATTCAATGTTCAAATCACTTAATTGCCATGATGATTTTACACTATTACATGCCTTAATAACATGTTGAAAATTATGTATTTTGGATACAAAAATTTTTATGATCATGAGCATGTTTTATCTTCATGATTGAACTTGAAAATCTATAGCAAAATCTTGTCTGAATGCATGAAAGTGTTAATTTCATTTTCGGATTCGCTTAACAATTGGTATCCTAACAATCGGATTTTCTCATACACTTATGAAAAATATTTTTCTGAAATGGATTTGATGAAATGATTCCTGCTTATAAATTCCATCTTGAAATATGGATGATAGTGTTTTTACTTGCAAAGATTTGTTTCACATACACATCTCCTATGATTCATGTGTAGAGAAAGAATTTATAAATCATAATACAATAAGATTTCTTATGCAAAAATAAAGTGCTTTTGTGATTCTTTGCTAAAGAAAATAATTATTAAAATCATGATCTTGATAATTATAACATGAAGTTCTTTATAAATCAAGATCGTTCATTATGCTCCCTACATTTATCAAAAAGGAATTCTTCAAATGAAGTGTAACTTGTCTTTTGATTTCTCAGAATTCAATGAAGTGTCATATTGATATCTTGATACTTGGAATATTTTAAAATGTGATCTTGATAAGAATGTTTCAAGTTGCTCTTTGTGCTATATCTTTTCAAATGAATCATGAGCCTTGATATCATATATTTCATAATATAGAAATAATAAGATTTCTTTGCCTTGTATGTCTTGTGTGATGATTGTACATCAATTTGCTTTATTATGAATTATATGAATCTTGATCGTGAACTTGTTAAGAAGAAATTTAATGAACCATGAATCATATCTTTGGTATTCACGAATTGATCCTAACAATTGATCCTCATTGATATCTTTCATTGATATGATAAATTATCATCTCATGATATATCGCATAATTATATCATGCTTTGCGATTGTATCATGTGATCTTTGCTGAATTTTCACATTGATATTATTCATGATATGATTTCTTTGCATTGTTGTCTTGTATGCTTCATGTGATAATATGAATACATGAAATATTCATTAATTTGTTTTGATGTATATAAATAAGAAGTTTTGATCATGTATGGTAGGATATAATTTGATAAATTTGGTACCATCATGTTGCAAAATAAATGATGATTGGGAATCATGCATTAATGATGATTGTATATTTTATGATTTGGCATGATGCATGCAATGATGAAATATTCATGAATTTGAAATGATGCATGCAATACTTATGACAATGATGTACATGATGTATTGCATATGATATGTATCATGAATGCTTTAAATGATGAATGTTTAGTATCATGATCAACATGTTGATAAATGCTTAAAAATTTTAATGTTTGAGTATCATGTATGATATACCCATTAATGATGATTGATTTATTTTTCGGTATCGTGCATGAAAAATAATGTTTTTAAAATTGTGTATGTTTTAATTTGAATATATAATGATGCACAAATAAAATTGATACATATCTTTGTCATAATCTGAAAATTGAAAAAAGGGTCTTTCCTTCTTTTTTACAATGACAAAGGGGGAGCAAGAATTTCTAGCGTGGACATCATGAAAAGAGGCAAACTAGCTAGCTTACATAATTCAAGATGAAAGCAAAAATTACACTCCTCTAAAGAGAAGATGCAAATGTAACACTTGCCAAATTGTTTGCTTGCCTCATGTAAAACATTATCTCTTGCTAGTTTGGCATTTTGCTAGCTTGCATTTTGCAAAGAAAGCAAAAATGACACTTCACAAAAGAGAAGAAAGAGCTTGTTATCTTGAACATCACAAGCTTGCCAAACAAAAATTACAAAAGTGCTATCTTGCCTATCTCAAGAAGCAAAACTTGCAACTTGCACATTGCAATAAGAAGCAAGAATCATAAGCTTACACAAGAAAGCTATCTTGCATTTGCTTTCGAAATTTTTGCTAGCTTGTATATAGTAAAACTTGCATATCGTAAAATTTGCTAGCTTGTAGTATAAAGAGAAGCAAATAGTTGCTATCTCAAGAAAATTAAACATGCTAAACTTACACCTTGCAATGGAAGCAAAATTGCGAGCTTAAACATTGCAAAGGAAGCAAAAATTTGCTAGCTTGCAACTTGCATATTTCAAGAAGTAAGAGCTGCCTTCTTGAACATCTCTAAATTGCTAGCTTACAAGTTCTAAAATGTTGTAACATTGCTAACTTGCATGTTCTAAAAGTGCTATCTTGTATGTTGTAAAACTTGCATATCTAAAACTTGATAGCTTGAATGTTCTAAGCATGATGTAACATTTGCTAAATTTTCTGGCTTCAAAACTGCATGATGATAAAACTTGATATTATGTTTTTCATGCAATAAGTTAAACTAATATTCCAAACACAAGAATAGTTGGACTTCTCCTTTTTGTTGATGATAAAGGGGGAGAAGTATGATGTTATGCATAAGTTTATGCATAAGTTCATGATGACGTGTTGCAAGTATTCATGATGAATATTGCAGTGACTTGAATTCAGTTTGAATTCAAGGTTCTATCAATATGGCATATTGATAGGGGGAGTTTGTTTAAACTTCGGGAGTTAAGTTTAACTCCATCATCAAGTGGTTGTCATCATCAAAAAGGGGGAGATTGTTGAATCTCATATTTTGATGATGAAACTACTTGATATATGTTTATGATTTAATCTACGTTTTGTGTGATGCAGGATGCTTCGATTAGGATGAGACAATTAAAGCAAGAAAATCATGTTGTGCCGGAGGAACATGTCAGAAGATTGGACGTCAGGCCGGTGGATCGGTCGACGTATTGACAGAAGGTTTCGGGCCGTGGACTCGGGCATCGGGCCAAGAAGAGCGGGTATTGTGCCAAGGATATCGGAGTTGCGGAGTCAACTGGCCGATTGGCAATAGGCTACAGGAGAGGACGATGCACTGAAGAATCGGACAAAGCGTCGAGGGACCAATGACATGCCGGACAACTTGGTTAATTGCTTAGGATTAATTGTCTCGATCCAAGTTTTGTTTTAAGTGTGCAGGATTAACTACGATGAAAGTAAGATATGCAACAGGAGTTGCGCCGGAGTCAAGACAATGATCACGTTGGGAGTTCGAGAGTTCGACGGAAGTTCGGACAGTCGTCGGAGGTTCTGCGGGAACAAATCCGAGAAGTCCATGAGCTTTCCAAAGAAGCTCGTCGGAACTTGCCAAGTGGATCGTCGCAAGTCCAGGAGTTTGCCGGAAATCCGTAGGAGCATCACCGAGGGTTCATCGGATGATCGACGGAAGTTCGCCGGAAGCTCGCTGGAAGAAGCGATTGACACACTGGAGCAAGTTGCAGTAAATATCTTAGGAAATATCATAGTTAGCATAATGATTAAGTTGGAAATGAGAGGTGATCCCATTCACTTAATCTTGGGGCAATTAGGCCCCTGAAAAACCCAGATTGGGCCGAATGGATCAACCCATTCGGACCCTGATCTCTGCTAGGCGGTTGAACCGCCCAAGCCAGGAGGTGGCAACGCTTGGGCTAAGTCTCTAAGCGAGACTGGGCGGTGCAACCGCCCCAGCCAGGAGGTGGCACCGCCTTGGCTCAGTCTCCAAGCGAGACTGGGCGGTGCAACCTCCCCTGACAGGAGGTGGCACCGCCTGAGCTCGGTCTTCGAGCTCTGGCAGGAGGTGTAACCGCCTCAGTCAGGCGGTGGCACCACTGGAGCTCGGTCTTCGAGCTCTGGCAGGAGGTGCAACCGCCCCTGACAGGAGGTGGCACCGCCTAGAGGCTCAGTCTTCGAGCTCTGCCAAGCGGTGCAACCGCCTTAGTCAGGAGGTGCAACCGCTAGATCCCGGAATTTCGGGAATCGACAGTTTTGAGCTCCAAATTTAAACTGGGTTGGGGCCTATAAATACCCTACCCATTCAGCACTGAAATAACACACAACTTACACCGAAATCCTAATCTTGTTCTGTGATTTTTAGAGCTCAAAATTGTTGTAAAGGCCAAAAGTTCTTCTCCCTCTTTTCTTCCAAGTTCTGAGCTTTAAAGAGAGGAGAGAAAATTCTGTAAGGGTTGTCTCCTAAGCCCGTCAAAAGGAGTGAAACTGTAAAAGGGTGGTTGGCCTTCGCCTATTGAAGGAAGGCTTCTAGTTGACGTCGGTGACCTCATCGGTGGAGGAAGCCAAAAGTGGAGTAGGTCAAGATTGACCGAACCACTCTAAATCTCGGTTTGCATTTACTTTGAGCATCTTATCCTTACTACAAACCTCCTCAATAGCTTACTACCTTCTGTGCTTTTACGAACGTGTTTCAAAGTTCAGTGCTTTCCGAATCGACGTTTAGACGCAAATCAGTTTTATCGTACGAACATCGTATTTCAGTTTGCGCTTATATTCTGATTTTCATCATAATTGCGAACTGCCTTCATAGATTTACTTTAACATCATCTCACTTGATCTTAAGTTAAAGTAATCTTAAAATCGGCTTTCACACCGAAATCGCTTTTATCGTTTGAACGTTTTTTAATCGTAGAAAGATTTCCGCTGCACTAATTCACCCCCCCCCCCCCCCCCCCCCCCCCCCCCCCCCCCCCCCCCCCCGCCCCCCTCTTAGTGCTCTTGATCCTAACAATATACGCCAAAATATAATAAGCAAAAAGATTCTATATCAAGTCACACGTGCCATCACTCACGTGATTGGCTTGTTGGGCACCTATGACTAGCAATCTCCCACTTGACCTAAAGCCAATCACCTATGTGTCTGATCCCCATCAGACCCCTGTGACGCTCAAAGACAATCTGAGACAACTGCTTTGTTAGTGGATCTACAATGTTATCTTCGGATGGAACTCTTTCCACTGCTACATCTCCTCGGGTTACGATCTCTTTGATAAGTTGGAACCTCCTCAGAACACTTCTGATGTGACCCGGGTTCCCTTATTTGAGTAATCGCCCCATAGTTGTCGCAATATAAGGAAGTCGACTCCTCGCTACTCGGCACGACTCCCAAATTTGTGATGAACTTCTTCACCCAGACTCCTTCCTTTGTTGCATCTGATGCAGCAATGTACTCCACCTCTATGGTCGAGTCAGCAGTGGTATCTTGCTTAGAACTCTTCCAGCACACTGCTCCTCCATTCAAGGTGTACACATACCCTGAATTCGCCTTGCTATCATCGACATCAGACTGAAAACTTGAGTCAGTGTAGCCTTCAACCTTAAGGCTATTACCTCCATATACTAGTAAAAGATCCTTAGTCCTTCTCAAGTACTTAAGGATACACTTTACTGCTTTCCAGTGCTCCAAGCCTGGATCCGCCTGATACCTGCTTGTGACACTTAGAGCATATGCTATATCAGGCCTAGTACATAGCATGACATACATGATAGACCCTATTATTGAGGCATAAGGTATCATATCTATGTTCACCCTTTCTTCTGGAGTCTTTGGGGACATACTCGTAGAAAGCGATATCCCATGTCTCATCGGTATGAGACCTCTCTTGGAATTTTTCATGCCAAACCATTTGACAATAGTTTCTATGTACCTGGACTGGGACAAGCCAAGCATCCTCTTGGATCTATCTCTATAGATTCTAATCCCCAAGGTATAGGATGCTTCCCCTAAGTCCTTCATGAAGAAGTGTCTAGATAACCAAGCCTTTACTGTTGGTAGCATTCCTACGTCATTCCCAATGATCAGGATGTCATCCACATATAACACCAAAGAGGTGATAGCGCTCCCACTTACCTTCCTGTACACACAAGGCTCATCTTCGTTCTTAACGAAGTCATAAGATTTGATTGCCTCATCAAATCTTATGTTCCAACTTCGGAAAGCTTGCTTTAGTCCATAAATGGATCTAAGCAACCTACACACCTTATCTGGGCAGTTCTTGGACACGAATCCCTCAGGTTGCATCATATACACCTCCTCCTCGAGGTTCCCATTAAGGAATGTGGTTTTCACATCCATCTGCCAGATCTCATAATCATAGTGTGCTGCAATAGCCAATAGAATTCTGATGGATTTCAGCATTGCTACGGGTAAGAAGGTTTCGTCGTAGTCAACACCTTGCCTTTGACGATACCCCTTAGCCACTAGCCTTGCTTTATAGGTCTCTACCTTTTCATCTACTCCGATCTTTTTCTTAAAGATCCACTTGCAACCGATGGGTACAATACCTTCGGGCATATCAACTAGGTTCCAAACCTTGTTGGAGTACATAGAATCCATCTCAGAATTCATGGCTTCTTACCACTTCCCGGAGTCTATACTCATAATAGCCTCCTCGTAGGTCTGAGGATCAATATCATCAACATCCTCTCCTCTAATATGTGCCACATATCTCTCAGGAGGATGGGATACTCTATCAGACCTACGTAAAGTTGAAACTTGTGTATTAGGTACCTGAACAGACTCGGGCTGTAGAGTGGTGCTTGAGCTTGGTTCTGTTGAATCTCGGATTTTGATGATGAAGTCAATTGTCATTTGTTTGTCTAATCTGTGTGTTGAGATAAGTGTGCAGGATTAACTACGATGAAAGTAAGACATGCAGCAGGAGTTGCGCCGGAATGATCACGTTGGGAGTTCGAGAGCTCGATGGAAGTTCGGACAGTCGTCGGAGGTTCTGCGGGAACAAATCCGAGAAGTCAAGAAGCTTGCCAAAGGAGCTCGTCGGAACTTGCCAAGTGGATCGTCGCAAGTCCAGGAGTTTGCCGGGAGTCCGCAGGAGGATCACCGAGGGTTCGTCGGATGATCAACGGAAGTTCGCTGGAAACTCGCCGGAAGAAGCGATTGACGCATCAGAGCAAGCTGCAGAGTTTGTCTTAGGAAATAATCGTAGTTAGCACATTGATTAAGTTAGAAATGGGAGGTGATCCCATTAGCTTAATCATGGGGCAATTGGGCCCCTGAAAGAATCAAATTGGGTCAAATGAAGTATACCATTCGGACCCAGGTTGCTGTGGGAGGTGCAACCGCCCAGGCAGGGAGGTAGCACTGCCCAGGCTAAGTCTCCCAGCAAGGCTGGGCGGTGCAACCGCCCCAGCCAGGAGATGCAACCGCCCAGGGCTCAGTCTCCGAGCGAGACTGGGCGGTGCAACCTCCTCTGTCAGGAGGTAGCACCGCCAGAGCTCAAGTTTCGAGCTCTGCCAAGCGGTGCAACCTCTCCAGTCAGGCGGTGCAACCGCCTGAGCTCGGTCTTCGAGCTCTGGCAGAGAAGTGCAACCGCCCCTAACAGAGGTAGCACCGCCCAGAGGCTCAGTCTTCGAGCTCTGCCAGGCGGTGCAACCTCTCCAGTTAGGAGGTGCAACCGCCTGATCCCGGAATTCCGGGATTTGATCGTTTTGAGCTCCAAATTTGAACTAGGTTGGGGCCTATAAATACCCCACCCATTCAGCACTGAAGAGATAGAGATCTACACCGAATTCTTGATCTTTTCAGTGATTCTAAGAGCTCAAATTTGTGTAAAGTCCAAAAGTTCTCCTCTTTTCTGTTCTTCAAGTCTTGAGTTGTAAAGAGAGGAGAGAAAGGATCTGTAAGGGTTGTCTCCTGAGCCCGTCAAAAGGAGAGAAACTGTAAAAGGGCAGTTGGCCTTCGCCTATTGAAGGAAGGCCTCTAGTTGACGTCGGTGACCTCGCCTGTGGAGGAAGCCAAAAGTGGAGTAGGTCAAGACTGACCGAACCACTCTAAATCTCTGGTTTGCGTTTATTTTGAGCACTTTATCATTACTGCAAACCTCCTACATAGCTACTGCTCTCTGCGCTTTTACGAACAAGTTTCTAAGTTCTAATCTTTCCGAATCTGCATTCAGACGTAAGAAGGTGTTTTCGCACGATCTTTACATTGCAGCTTACATTTACGTCTTGAATCTGTTTATAACTGCGAACTGTCTTCTGCGCTTTTACGAATGAGTTTCTGCGCAGTTTACGTTTACGTCTTGATTCCATTTATAACTGCAAACTGTCATCTGCGCTTAGACGCCTACTGCGTTTAGACGCAAACTGCGTTTAGACGCAAACTGCGTTTAGACGTAAACTGTGTTTAGACGTAAACTGTGTTTAGACGCAAACTGCGTTTAGACGTAAACTGCGCTTAGACGCAAACTGCGCTTAGATGCCAACTGCGCTTAGACGCAAACTGTGTTTAAACGCAAACTGCGCTTAGACGCAAACAGTGTTTAGACGCAAACTGTGTTTAGACGCAAACTGCGCTTAGACGCAATCTGCGCTTAGACGCAAACTACGCCTAGATGCAAACTGCGCTTAGACGCAATCTGCATTTAGACGCAAACTGCATTTAGATGCAAAACTGCATTTAGATGCAAACTGCGCAAACTGCACTTAGATACAAACTGTAAATCGGCTTTTGCATCATAATAATATTTTATCGAACGAACGCAGCTTTCGTTTTTAATCGCTGTAAGATTTCCGCTGCACTAATTCACCCCCCCCCTCTTAGTGCTCTCGATCCTAACAATTGGTATCAAAGCCCGGTTAACTCTCAAAAGGATTAAAACCCAAGGGAGATGGCTTACGCCGGAAACCAAGAGGGCCATTCTATTACACGTCCACCCATGTTTAATGGGACGGACTACACCTATTGGAAGACCCGAATGAGGATCTTTCTTATTTCTATGGACGTAGATCTTTGGAATCTTGTCGAGAATGGTTTTTCAAAGTCTTCTCTTCCAATGATCGATTGGAATGATTTGGAGAAGAAGGCTTTCGCTCTTAATGAAAAGGCTATGAATGCCTTATTTTGCGCACTTGATAAAAACGAGTTTAATCGTGTTTCGATTTGTGAAACTGCATTTGATATTTGGCACACACTCGAAGTGACTCATGAAGGCACAAGTAGAGTGAAAGAGTCAAAAATCAACCTTTTGTTACACTCTTTCGAACTTTTTCGGATGAAACCGAGTGAGACAATTGGCGACATGTTTACCCGTTTCATGGATATTGTCAACGGTCTAAAAGGACTCGGAAAAAGTTTTTCGGATTTTGAGCTCGTAAATAAAATTCTAAGATCCCTTCCTAAGAGTTGGGATCCTAAAGTCACTGCTATCCAAGAGGCAAAAGACCTAAACAACTTCCCTCTTGAAGAACTAATCGGGTCACTAATGACCTACGAGATGACTTGTAAAGCTCATGAAGAGCAAGAAGACATCCTTCCAAAGAACAGGAAGGATATGACACTTAAGACTTCAGAAGACCACTTGAGAGAAAACTCAAGTGATGAGGACTGTGACGATGACTTGGCACTTCTAACAAGAAAATTTAAAAAGTTCATTAAAAGAAACAAGCTTAAGAATGATACTAAAAATAAACTTGAACCTAAGAAGGATCAAGTTATTTGCTATGAGTGCAAAAAGCTGGGACACTACAAGAGTGATTGTCCACAAGCCAAGAAAAGGACAACAAAGAAGAAGGCGCTCAAAGCAACATGGGATGATTCGAGCGCATCCGAAGAAGAGGAGTCCAACACCGAGCAAGTTGCTCATTACGCCTTAATGGCCATCGGAGATGAGGTAACAAATTTATTAGATGTTGATTTATCATTCGATGAATTATTAAATGCCTTCCATGACTTATTTGATGAATGCAAAATTATCAATAGAAAATACAAATTGCTAAAAAAGGAGCATGATAGTCTTACTTGTGATTTTGATAAGCTAAAAACTGAATATCATGATAGTTTAAATTCATGCCATGATGTAGAAACTCTCCAAAGAGAAAACCTGCTACTTAAGGACACCTTGAAGAAATTCGAGGTTGGTAGCAAGTCATTGAACATGATCCTTGCAAACAAGGGTCACGTTCCAAAAAGGAGTGGAATTGGATTTGTGAGAAGTCCTCACCGAAATCCAACCACCTTCATAAAAGGCCCCATCTTACATGTTCAACTCCAAGCCAAATGCAACTTTTGTTGCAAGTCTGGACACAAGACGCACTATTGTCCATTCAAGAAAATTAGTCCAAACAAACTGATTTGGGTTCCTAAAGGAACCATGATAAACTCTATGCAACATGATAAACAATGCAGATCTATCTTTGAGGCACCCAAAAGCAAATGGGTACCTAAAAATCATCCTTTCTTGTAGAAACCCACACCATCGCAAGCTAGGAGCAAGAGATGGTACCTTGATAGTGGATGCTCAAGGCATATGACCGGAGATCCATCTCAATTCTCTAAGCTCACTAGCATAGACGAAGGCTATGTCACCTTCGGAGACAACAACAAGGGTAAAATCATTGGCAAAGGAACCATAGGTAACAAATCCAACCTCTTTATTGAAGATGTTCTGTTAGTTGATGGTTTAAAACATAACCTCTTGAGTATTAGTCAATTATGTGATAAAGGATATACTGTCAAATTCGAATCTAATGCTTGCATCATTGAAAAACCACATAAAAATATGTCTATGATTGCATTAAAACAAAATAACGTATACACTATTGACATCAATGACTTATGTGATGAAATGTGTTTTGCGGTTATGAATGAGGATGCTTGGCTATGGCATAGAAGATTAGGTCATGCTAGCATGAAACTAATCACTCAGGTATCATCTAGAGAACTTGTAAGAGGAATTCCTCATATCAAGTTCATCAAAGATAATGTATGTGATGCTTGCCAATTAGGTAAACAAATTAAGGGTAGTTTCAAAGCTAAGAATCAAATAAGCACCTCTAGGCCCTTACAATTGATCTATATGGACTTGTTCGGACCAATCTCTACATCGAGTCTAGGAGGTAGCAAATACGCCTTTGTCATTGTTGATGACTATAGCACATATACATGGACCTACTTCTTAAAACAGAAAAATGAATGCTTTAGATATTTTACCAAGTTTTGTAAACTTGTTCAAAATGAGAAGGGATCTATGATTTCGTCAATTAGAAGTGATCATGGTGGAGAATTTCAAAACCATGATTTCCAAGAATTCTGTGAACTCAATGGATACAACCATAATTTCTCTACTCCAAGAAATCCTCAACAAAATGGGGTAGTAGAAAGAAAAAATCGAAATTTACAAGAAATGGCAAGAACCATGTTGAATGAACATAGCCTACCCAAATATTTTTGGGCCGAAGCTGTAAACACTGCATGCTATATTTTGAATAAAGTTCTAGTAAGACCCTTACTCACCAAAACTCCTTATGAGTTATGGAATAACAAAAAACCCAATGTCTCATATTTTAAAGTATTTGGGTGTAAGTGTTTTATCTTGAATGAAAAGGATAACTTAGGAAAATTCGATGCTAAATCTGATGAAGGAATCTTTCTTGGTTATTCTTCGGTTTCTAAAGCTTTTCGTATTTTCAATAAAAGAACTTTAATTATTGAAGAATCCATCCATGTTGTTTTCAATGAGATTTCCGAAATTAAGAAAAATGATCTTGATGATGATGTTAACTTTGATTCTTTGAATTTAAACGAAACCCCGTCTCCAACTAGCAACTTGGATGCATCCACTTCCTTACCCAAGGATTGGAAGTATGTAGATGCTCATCCTAAGGAGCTAATCTTAGGAGACACATCAAAGGGGGTTCAAACACGATCTTCTTTTAAGAATTTTTGTGCCAACGCCGCCTTTCTCTCGCAAATTGAACCCAAATGTGTTGATGAAGCCATGAAAGATGATTCATGGATTATCGCAATACAAGATGAATTGAATCAATTTGAGAGAAATGAGGTGTGGACGCTTGTTCCTAGGCCAAATGACCATTTAGTTATTGGTACTAAATGGGTCTTTAGAAACAAGCAAGATGAAAATGGTATCGTGGTTAGAAACAAGGCTAGATTAGTGGCCAAAGGTTTCAACCAAAAAGAAGGTATCAATTACGAAGAAACCTTCGCTCCTGTGGCTCGATTAGAAGCCATAAGGATGCTCCTTGCCTATGCTAGTAGTAATAATTTTAAGTTGTTTCAAATGGATGTTAAAAGCGCGTTTCTTAATGGCTTTATTTCCGAAGAAGTCTATGTTGAACAACCTCCTGGATTTGAAAATAATAGTCTCCCTAAACAATATCATCATGATGAAGTAAGCTAATTAGAATTAGGAACTATGTATATGATCATGAAAGGACATGACATCTGTCTTGGTTATCTCATCCAACAAAACATGTTAGAACTATCTAAGAAAGACATGATGCTCCCATATGGTGGAATAATAACTAGGATAATGAAAGCCTACGATATTCTAATACCACCGGAAGAAGAAGTAATAAAAGTAGATAGATTCAGCATAATTAATAAAAATCTACTTCACCGATTAAGATGTTTTTATAGAAACAATAACTGGGTTAGAATGCCAAGAAGAACTGATCCCCCTCAACCTGAACCAGAACCGGAAACACCAGTCTTTAGGGGTACCCAATCTCCTCCGATCTGTCCCTTTGAGGAAACACATCCATTTCAGCAAACTCACACATCATCTGTCGAAGATATTAGGATTCGGATGGACCGATTCGAACAAAGACAAGAACGGCTTGAACATCGACAAGATCAAATCCTAACTGAACTGCAGCAAATTCATTGACAATTTGACTCTTTATTTAGGCACTTTAACTTTCCACCTCATGAATGAACTTGTATGAACATTATCATCCGTTGTTGTAAACTCCTCATGAAGGACTTTGTCTTTGATATGGTTGCCTGATATGTTGTAAACTTCTTATGTTACTCACCATGAAGAACTTTGTCTTGGTTACCTGATATGTTGTAAACTCCGTATGTTACTCTTTATTTACCTTGATCTGTAAGCATATGCAAAGTTACAAACATCTCTTGTTGTTTATTTCGGATTTTACATTAAATGTTTTGAAAACCATGTGCCTTGATAAATATAAAGTGACATACCAATGTAGTTGATAAGTCAGTAATATGACATTGATACTAAACATCAACTAGCTGATATCTTTACAAAACCTCTAAGTGAAGAACAATTTGATTTTATAAGAAGAGAATTAGGAATATTGATGTGTCCGAATACTTAAAATAGTCAAAATTATTTTTCGGACTTTATTGAATGATCAAATCACTTGATTTACATGCCTTGGTATCAATTGATTAAATAACATGTTGGAAATGATGTGTCAAATATAAATCATGCTTTGAAATCAGTAGCATACTCATGTCCGAATGCATTGAAAAGTTTATCTCGTTTTCGGATTTGCTTAACAATTTGAATGCTAAAAATCGGATTTTCCTGTACACTCTTATGAAATTTTTTTTTGAAAAATGAGTTTCTTCCTTCAAGCACAACGAATCGTAACATAACAAAGGGAAAAGATATACGTATCATGCCTTCCTTTATGTGCTTGATATCCTGCTTATATTGTTCTCCTGGAATCATGTCTATCATGCTTTTTGTTGATGACAAAGGGGGAGAAATATATTGAATTGATATGGTTGCTATCACTGATGCTGATATGTATGCTATCACTGATGTTGATATGAATGCTATCATTGCTATATTTTGCATCGTACGAGCTGATATCTTACCATGTGATACAATGCTACACTTGCTAAAATATTCGAAATGTGTAATGATATCAAAATCTTGCTTCACAGCTTTACATGTCGATATCATATAATATGATGAATTGCTACAATTACCATCATTCAAACTTGTTATATTTGAAAATGAATGTCGAGCCTTGACATCATCTTCAAAGAAATACATCATGATAGGAATCATGATGGGAATATGTCTCTTGAATTTATAAAGTTTTTAAATTCAAGAAGTATGACATATAGACAGGGGGAGTTAAGGTTAACTCCATTATCAATTGATTGTCATCATCAAAAAGGGGGAGATTGTTGAATCTCGGATTTTGATGATGAAGTCAATTGTCATTTGTTTGTCTAATCTGTGTGTTGAGATAAGTGTGCAGGATTAACTACGATGAAAGTAAGACATGCAGTAGGAGTTGCGCCGGAATGATCACGTTGGGAGTTCGAGAGCTCGATGGAAGTTCGGACAGTCGTCGGAGGTTCTGCGGGAACAAATCCGAGAAGTCAAGAAGCTTGCCAAAGGAGCTCGTCGGAACTTGCCAAGTGGATCGTCGCAAGTCCAGGAGTTTGCCGGGAGTCCGCAGGAGGATCACCGAGGGTTCGTCGAATGATCGACGGAAGTTTGCCGGAAACTCGCCGGAAGAAGCGATTGACGCATCGGAGCAAGCTGCAGAGTTTGTCTTAGGAAATAATCGTAGTTAGCACATTGATTAAGTTAGAAATGGGAGGTGATCCCGTTAGCTTAATCATGGGGCAATTGGGCCCCTGAAAGAATCAAATTGGGTCAAATG